>NC_041388.1:387223977-387254610 GCF_002162155.2 Triticum dicoccoides
AACTAGGGTCAACCTGGGTCAAACTCGCCAGAGTTGACCCGGGGCTCGTCGCCGGCAAGGCCAGGGACGGCGGAGGGGTGCGGGTTTCCTCCTCCGGCGACCATTTCCCGGCGGAGGGCATCTACGGGACACGGGCACTTGTCCGTGTCGAGTGGTGTAGGTGGTTGGGCCTGGGGTGGCCGGAGTTGTCGCTGGCGTCGACCTTGGCGGTCACCGGGGCTCGGGTGAGGTCGGGGTCGGTGCTACGGTGCACGGGAGGGCGAGTGGGTGTGTGCGTTAGACTCTTGGGGGCTTCCTGAGCACGGTGAGATGCTCCGTTGTGAGCTTGCGCGGCTGTGGCCACGGATGCGCCATGGCCGGCGGCGAGAGGCTCTCGGCCGCGATCGGAAATGAAGCTACGGGACGGGTGCGAGCTTGAGAGAGGAGGGGAGAGGAAGAGGGGCTCACGGCGGTTGCAGGGGAGCGAACGGCGAGCTCGGGGAAGAGCCGGAGTGAGTAGGGTGGCGAGGGGGATCTCTGGCGATGGCGGATCGGGACGAGCTCGGTGCAGCGTCTCCGGGGCGAGCGAGCGCTCGGGGATGGGTCGAGGCAAAGCAGTGGACGACGGCGGAGCTTTTTGCCATGGCGAGGCAACAAGTGGACGGCGGTGGCTGCAGATTTCACGATGGCGCGGGCGCGGCTGCGTCGGCCATGGCGTCGGGGGAGCGGGGGAGAGAGTAGGGGGAGTGTGAGGTGTCAGGCAGTCCGGGGCGGCACCGAGGAATTGTGCGCGGCATTGAGGCGGTGACCAGGTGAAGCAGGTGAGCAGGGAGGTGGCGTGGCGAGCTCGGGCGCGGTCGCCGTGTCCCTCCTCTGCCTACTGGCAGAGGTAGGCGATGACTGGCACGGGCCAGCACAGTGCTGGGCCGGCCAGTGGGCTAGGTGGGATGCGCCAGGTAAGTTCCTTTCCCTCTCTCTTTTTCTGTTTTTATTTATTTTCTATTATTTCTGTAACTCCAGGCTTTATTAAAAATGCCAGGGCATTTCCAAAAATCATAAAATTAATCATGGCTACTGCTTAGAGTATATCCAACAGTAAACATTTTAGTTTATGATTATTTGAGCATTTAAAATATTTTATAGCATTTAAATGCCCAAATGCAAATACTATATGGATTAATCCAATGACCTTAAGATGTCCTAGAAAAATATGCACCATTTTTGTCAAAGGTTTTAACCCAAAACAAAAAGGGTGGGCTTTTTAGAAGGGCATTTCAGGTTCATTGAAAAAGTTTTTAGTAAACCCTAGTTGTTCCAGGGGGGTGCTGGGGGTTCTGTCATCCCCATTTCAGTTTTCTGGGAAATTAAACATGATGCAACATTCTAATGCATGAACTAGCTAGGGTGTGACAGAAGTGTCATGTAGTCGACGTTCAGGTAACACCACTAGAGGAGAGACAACATACATCTCATCAAAATATCGAACGAATACCAAATTCACATGATTACTTATAACAAGACTTCTCACATGTCCTCAGGAACAAATATAACTATTCACAAAGCATATTCATGTTCATAATTAGAGGAGTATTAATTATCATTAAGGATCTAAACATATGATCTTCAACTACAAGGAGTAATCAACACTGCTAGCAACCCACAAGTACCAATCTGAGGTTTTGAGACAAAGATCGGATACAAGAGATGAACTAGGGTTTCAGAGGAGATAATGCTGGTGAAGATGTTGATGGACATTGACCCCCCATCTATGAGAGGATCGTTGGTGATGACGATGACGATGATTTCCCCCTCCGGGAGGGAAGTTTCCCCGGCAGAACAGCTCCGCGTGAGCCCTAGATTGGTTATGCCCAAGTTTCGCCTCGAGACGATGTCGCTTCGTCCCGAAAACTTCTTCTTGTTTTTTTCTAGACAAACCCCTTCATATAGCAGAAGATGGGCACCGGGGGCCTGCCAGGTAGCCCACAAGGCAGGGGGCTCGCCCAGGGGGTAGAGCACGTCCCCCACCCTTGTGGTTGCCTGGTGCGTCCCATCAGGTGCTTTCTTCACCCAATATTTTTTATATATTCCAAAATAATTCTCCGTAAATTTTTAGGACTTTTGAAGTTGTGTAGAATAGGTCTCTCAGATTTGCTCCTTTTCCAGCCAGAATTTCAGTTGTCGGCATTCTCCCTCTTCATGTAAACCGTATAAAATATGAGAGAAAAGGCATAAGTATTGTACCATATGTTGGGGAACGCAATATTTCAATTTTTTTACCTATGATCACGCAAGATCTATCTAGGAGATGCATAACAACGAGCGGGGAGAGTGTGTCTACGTACCCTCATAGACCGAAAATGGAAGCGTTTAGTAACGCGGTTGATGTAGTCGAATGTCTTCGCGATCCAACCGATCCAAGTACCGAACATACGACACCTCCGCTATCAGCACACGCTCAGCTCGATGATGTCCCTTGAATTCTTGATCCAGTTGAGGCCGAGGGAGAGTTCCGACAGCACGACGGCATGGTGACGGTGATGATGAAGTTACTCACGCAGGGCTTCGCCTAAGCACTATGACGATATGACCGAGGTGTGCAACTATGGAGGGGGGCACCGCACACTGTTAAGAGAAACTTGTGTGTTCTAGGGTACCCCTACCCCGTATATAAAGGAGGGGAGGGGAGACCGTCCGGCCCTCCTAGGGCGCGCCAGGAGAGGGGAATCCTTCTAGGAATCCAAGTCCTAGTAGGTTTCCACCTAAGGAAGAGGGGGAAGAAGGAAGGGAGAGAGGGAAGGGAAGGAAAGGGGGGCGCCGCCCCCTTCCCCTAGTCAAATTCAGACTCAAGGGGGCGTGTGGCCAGCCCCTCTTGGCCCTTCCTCTCTTTCACTAAGGCCCATAGAGGCCCGTTAGTTCCCCCGAGGGGGTTCCGATAACCCTCCGGCACCCCGATAATTATCCAGTACCTCTCGGAACTCATCCGGTGTACGAATAACATTGTCCAATATATCAATCTTTATGTCTTGACCATTTCGAGACTCCTCATCATGTCCATGATCTCATCCAGGACTCCGAACAAACTTCGGTCATCAAATCACATAACTAATAATATAGATCGTCATCGAACGTTAAGCGTGCGGACCCTACGGGTTCGAGAACTATGTAGATATGACTGAGACATGTCTCCGGTCAATAACCAATAGCGGAACCTGGATGCTCATATTGGCTCCTACATATTCTATGAAGATATTTATCGATAAAACCGTATAACAACATACGTTGTTCCCTTTGTCATCGGTATGTAACTTGCTCGAGATTCGATCGTCGGTATCATCATACCTAGTTCAATCTCGTCACCGGCAAGTCTCTTTACTTGATCCATAATGCATCATCCCGTGACTAACTCATTAGTCACATTGCTTGCAAGGCTCATAGTGATGTGCATTACTGAGAGGGCTCATAGATACCTCTCCGATACACGGAGTGACAAATCCAAATGTCGATCTATGCCAACTCAACAAACACCATCGGAGACACCTGCAGAGCATCTTTATAATCACCTAGTTACGTTGTGACGTTTGATAGCACACAAGGTGTTCCTCCGGTATTCAGGAGTTGCATAATCTCATAGTCTAAGGAACATGTATAAGTCATGAAGAAAGCAATAGCAATAAAACTAAACGATCATTTATGCTAAGCTAATAGATGGGTCTTGTCCATCACATCATTCTCTAATGATGTGATCCCGTTCGTCAAATGACAACACATGTCTATGGTCAGGAAACTTAACCATCTTTGATTAACGAGCTAGTCAAGTAGAGGCATACTAGAGACACTCTGTTTGTCTATGTATTCACACATGTACTAAGTTTCAGGTTAATACAATTCTAGCATGAATACCAAACATTTATCATGATATAAGGAAATATAAATAACAACTTTATTATTGCCTCTAGGGCATATTTGCTTCAGTCTCCCACTTGCACTAGAGTCAATAATATAGATTACATAGTAATGATTCTAACACCCATGGAGTCTTGGTGGTGATCATGTTTTGCTCATGAGAGAGGCTTAGTCAACGGGTCTGCAACATTCAGATCTGTATGTATCTTGCAAATCTCTATGTCTCCCTCCTTGACTTGATCGCAGATGGAATTGAAGCGTCTCTGGATTCCTCTGCCAAGGCAATTGCACCAGTATTGTCACAAAAGATTTTCATTGGACCCAATGCACTAGGTATTACACCTAGATCATATATGAACTCCTTCATCCAGACTCCTTCTTTTGCTGCTTCCGAAGCAGCCATGTACTCCGCTTCACACGTAGATCCCGCCACGATGCTCTACTTGGAACTGCACCATCTGACAGCTCCACCATTTAATATAAATACATATCTGGTTTGCGACTTAGAGTCATCCGGATCAGTGTCAAAGCTTGCATCGACGTAACCATTTACAACGAGCACTTTGTCACCTCCATAAACAAGAAACGTATCCTTAGTCCTTTTCAGGTATTTCAGGATGTTCTTGACCACTGTCCAGTCATCCACTCTTGGATTACTTTGGTACCTCCCTTCTAAACTAATAGCAAGGCACACATCAATTTTGGTACACAGCATTGCATACATGATAGAACCTATGGCTGAGGCATAGGGAATGCCTTTCATTTTCTCTCTATCTTCTGCAGTGGTCGGGCATTGAGTCTGACTCAACTTCACACCTTATAACACAAGCAAGTACCCTTTCTTTGACTGGTCCATTTTGAACTTCTTCAAAACTTTATCAAGGTATGTGCTTTGTGAAAGTCCAATTAAGCGTCTTGATCCATCTCTATAGATCTTGATGCCCAATATATAAGCAGCTTCACTGAGGTCTTTCATTGAAATTATTTTATTCAAGTATCCTTTTATGCTATTCGGAAATTCAGTATCATTTCCGATCAACAATATGTCATCCACATATAATATCAGAAATGCTATAGAGCTCCCTCTCACTTTCTTGTAAATACAGGCTTCTCCAAAAGTCTATATAAAACCATATGCTTTGACCACACTATCAAAGCGTATATTCCAACTCTGAGAGGCTTGCACCAGTCCATAAATGGATCGCTAGAGCTTGCACACTTTGTTAGCACCTTTTGGATAGACAAAACCTTCTGGTTGCATCATATACAACTCATATTTAAGATATCCATTAAGGAATGTAGTTTTGACATCCCTTTGCCAAAATTTCATAATCGTAAAATGCGGCAATTGCTGACATGATCCGGACAAACTTAAGCATCGCTATGGGTGAGAAGGTCTCATTGTAGTCAACTCCTTGAATTTGTCGAAAACCTTTTGCAACAAGTCGAGCTTTGTAAACAGTAATATTACCGTCAGCGTCAGTCTTCTTGAAGATCCATTTAATCTCTATGGCTTGCCAATCATCGGGCAAGTCAACCAAAGTCGATACTTTGTTGTCATACATGGACCCCATCTCAGATTTCATGGCCTCAAGCCATTTTATGGAATCTGGGGTCATCATCGCTTCCTCATAGTTCGTAGGTTCATCATGATCAAGTAACATGACTTCCAGAACAGGATTACTGTACCACTCTGGTGCGGATCTTACTCTGGTTGACCTACGAGGTTCGGTAGTAACTTGATCAGAAGTTTCATGATCATCATCATTAGCTTCCTCACTAATGGGTGTAGGAATCACTGGAATTGATTTTTGTGATGAACTACTTTCCAATAAGGGAGAAGGTACAATTACCGCATCAAGTTCTACTTTCCTCCCACTCACTTCTTTCGAGAGAAACTCCTTCTCTAGAAAGGATCCATTCTTAGCAACGAATATCTTGCCTTCGGATCTGTGATAGAAGGTGTAGGGTAACGTAGCAGAAAACAAAAAATTTCGGACCTATGCACCAGCCAAGGACCACTATGGAGACTGCATACATGGTTTGATCTTTTTCGTTACCGACTCGTAGTGCAGCGGGAAGTAGAGTCGATGACGATCGGCGGTGCAGGTCCCCGCAGCTAGGATTTACAACCTCCCAACCGTGAGGATGTCTACCCTCATCTGCCCCTCGGACAGCCCTCCGGGAGGTGGTCGGATAGTCCCTCCGACGGTGTCGCAAACAGCCCTTCGGGAGGACCTTTGAAAGTCGGACAGTCACTCGGACAGCCCTTCGGGAGGACCTTTGAAGCTCGGACGGTCACACGGACAGCCCTTCGGGAGGCACTCTCGAACTAAGACCGGAACTACGATCTCTCTAGAGAGTTGCACACATACGGTGTCATCTGTCCGGCAGGGCTTCACCATCCAGAACTAGTTCCTGCCGGAACCCAGACAGCCTTTCGGCTCTACGGAACTATTTCGCTGGGAGGGAGGGAGAGAGCCAGATCATGCATGGCATTTGTATGAGAGCAAGAGTGTGTCTTTAGGCAGCCCCCTCCACCCCTATTTACAGGACAAGCCCAAGGGTGGCTTCTCCAAGAAGCCAAGGGGATAATACCAAAAGGCCATCAAGGTGGCTTCTCCAAGAAGCCAACCAAAAAGCACTTTCACTATTCATGACGACATTTTTCAGCGTCGGCTCGAACTAAAAATATTTATGTGGGCTCAGAATATTTCCAGTACCCACAAAAATAATTTTCAACGCGTTCCGGAACAATTCCGGTTTAGTGATTTTCATCTGCGAAAAGCAAACAAGAATGCGTTTTCACTATTCATGAAGACAATTTTTCGCATCCATTAAATCCGAAAATATTTCTGTGGGTTTAGAATAATTCAACTACCCACTAAAATGATTTTGGATTCATTCTGAAACAATTTCAGATTAGTGAATTTCATCTGCGAAAAACAACCAAAGCAGTACCGGCAGCTCCGAAACATATTCGGTTTTTATCCCCAAAAATTCCCAGAAGTTTCCAGAATAATTCTGGCACCCTCCAAGAATTATCAGGCGTGTCCCAAAACCTATTTTACTTAATGGTATATCCCGAAACAACTTTTCGGTGTTTACAAAACTATTTCGCTATTCTCTCTCCGGAACTCTTCCATTGTCTCCGAAACTTTTTTGGCAAATTTCTCTCAGACTCCATGTCTAGTATCCAGCAGATAGATGACCCTTAAGCGTGTTACCCTATAGGTTCGGTGAAGCATAGACATGAACGGAACACTTTCCGATCAATGATCAACATCGGAGCCGTGGACACCCATATTGACCCCTATACCCACACGAATGAATATTCGAGTGAACCTCCAGTTGCAGTGAGCTATTCCTGTTGCTTCGTGATATGTCACAAACACCCAAGGTGAGATTTATTGCATCCCCGTGGACGAATAATCTGTCCACCATGCAAGTTACCTCGTTACCGGTTTTGTTCTCTTTTCTCATTTCCGTGTTCTGGCATCCTTGTGATCAAATCACACTGTGTCTGGCTAGACGATGATGGATACCGTAACACCGAGAGGGTCCGAGAATATCTCTCCATCGTTGGAGGAGCAAATCCCAATCTTGAGCTATCAAGTTACTTGACACACTTTTCCATGAACCCGTAAGCCGCCGTAATAGCCACCCATTTACGGATGACGTTTAACAAACCCCAAAGTTTATGAAGCAAGTACGAAGAAACTCGATACTCTCATGGTCTAAGGAATTATGCAAACATTAACCATCTCTGTGTTATCAACCATAAACCTGTGACGAATGAATCTCATAGCATAACATCAATCCGGGTCGATTCAGCACAAATGTTCTCTTAACATTTTGCCCTCAAAGTTGCTGGCATTGACATGCCCATGATCAGGAAAACAGAACCATCATGCAACACTTGAGCTAGTCTTAGAGGCCAGACTAAGAATACTTCTTACCGTTTATTATTCCACATGTGCATATGAGTCTTCCTCTGAGCCTCGTGTTATTGCAGACTCGAGAACCATAGCAGTTATAGCATGGAACATAAACATAATTATGAACTTGGAGATAAATAATATCATTTATTATTGCCTCTAGGGCATATCTCCTACAGAAGGTGTACCCAACAGTCTCCTTTGGGTATCCTATGAAGACACATTTCTCCTATTTGGGTTCGAGCTTATTAGGTTGAAGCTTTTTCACATAAACATCGCAGCGCCAAACTTTAAGAAACGACAACTTGGGTTTCTTTCCAAACCACAATTCATATGGTGTCGTCTCAATGGATTTTGATGGTGCCCTATTTAATGTGAATGCAGCCGTCTCTAAAGCACAACCCCAAAATGACAGTGGTAAATCGGTAAGAGACATCACAGATCGCACCATATCTAACAAAGTGTGGTTATGACATTCGGACACACCATTACGCTGTAGTGTTCCAGGTGGTGTGAGTTGGGAAACTATTCCACATTGTTTCAAATGAAGACCAAACTCATAACTCAAATATTCACCTCCACGATTAGATTGTAGAAACTTTATTTTCTTGTTGCGATGATTTTCCACTTCACTCTGAAATTCTTTGAACTTTTCAAATGTTTCAGACTTATGTTTCATTAAGTAGATATACCCATATTTGTTCAAATCATCTGTGAAGGTCAGAAAATAACGATACCCGCCGCGAGCATCAACACTAATTAGACCGCATACATCAGTATGCATTATTTCCAATAAGTCTGTTGCTTGCTGCATTGTTCCGAAGAATGGAGTCTTAGTCATCTTGCCCATGAGGCATGGTTCGCAAGCATCAAGTGATTCATAATCAAGTGATTCCAAAACCCCATCAGCATGGAGTTTCTACATGCGCTTTACACCAATATGACCTAAACGACAGTGCCACAAATAAGTTGCACTATCATTATTAAACTTGTATCATTCGACTTCAATACTATGAATATGTGTATCACTACTATCGATATTCAATAAAAATAGACCACTCATCAAGGGTGCATGACCATAAAAGATATTACTTATATAAGTAGAACAACCATTATTCTATGATTTAAATGAATAACCGTCTCGCATCAAACAAGATCCAGATATAATGTTCATGCTTAACGTTGACACCAAATAACAATTATTCAGGTCTAAAACTAATCCCGAAGGTAGATGTAGAGGTAGCGTGCCCACGGCGATCACATCGACTTTGAAACCATTTCCCACGCGCATCATCACCTCGTCCTTAGCCAATCTTTGTTTAATCCGTAGCCCCTGTTTCGAGTTGCAAATATGAGCAACAGAACCAGTATCAAATACCCAGGCGCTACTACGAGCATTAGTAAGGTACACATCAATAACATGTATATCAAATATACCTTTCACTTTGCCATCCTTCTTATCCGCCAAGTACTTGGGGCAGTTTCGCTTCTAGTGACCAGTCCCTTTGCAGTAGAAGCACTTAGTCTCAGGCTTAGGTCCAGACTTCGGCTTCTTCACTTGAGCAGCAACTTGCTTGTTGTGAAGTTCCCCTTCTTCCCTTTGCCCTTCTTCTTGAAACTAGTGGTCTTATTAACCATCAACACTTGATGCTCCTTCTTGATTTCTACCTCCACAGCCTTTAGCATTGCGAAGAGCTCGAGAATTGTCTTATCCATCCCTTGCATATTATAATTCATCATGAAGCTTTTGTAGCTTGGTGGCAGTGATTGAAGAACTCTATCAATGACACTATCATCAGGAAGATTAACTCCTAGTTGAGTCAAGTGGTTGTGGTACCCAGACATTCTAAGTATATGTTCACTTACAAAACTATTCTCCTCCATTTTGCAGCTATAGAACTTATTGGAGACTTCATATCTCTCAATCTGGGCATTTGCTTGAAATATTAACTTCAACTCCTGGAACATCTCATATGCTCCATGACGTTCAAAACGTCGTTGAAGTCCCTATTCTAAGCCGTAAAGCACGGCACACTGAACTATACAGTAGTCATCAGCTTTGCTTTGCCAGACGTTCATAACATCTGGAGTTGCTCCTGCAACGGGCTTTGCACCTCGCGGTGCTTCCAGGACGTAATTCTTCTATGCAACAATGAGGATAATCCTCAAGTTACGGACCCAGGCCGTGTAGTTGCTACCATCATCTTTCAACTTATCTTTCTCTAGGAACACATTAAAATTCAAAGGAACAGTAGCATGGGCCATTTATCTACAACAACATAGACATGCAAAATACTATCAGGTACTAAGTTCATGATAAATTAAAGTTTAATTAATCATGTAACTTAAGAACTCCCACTTAGATAGACACCCCTCTAGTCATCTAAATGATCACGTGATCCGTATCAACAAAACCATGTCCGATCATCACGTGAGATGGAGAAGTTTTCAATGGTGAACATTACTATGTTGATCATATCTACTATATGATTCACGCTCGACCTTTCGGTCTCAGTGTTCTGAGGCCATATCTACATATGCTAGGATTGTCAAGTTTAACCTGAGTATTTTGCTTGTTCAAAACAGGCTTGCACCCGTTGTATGTGAACGTAGAGCTTATCACACCCGATCATCACGTGGTGTCTCGGCACGACGAACTGTAGCAATGGTGCGTACTCAGGGAGAACACTTGTACCTTGAAATTTAGTGAGAGATCATCTTATAATGCTACCGCCGTACTAAGCAAAATAAGATGCATAAAAGATAAGCATCACATGTAATCAGAATAAGTGATATGATATGGCCATCATCATCTTGTGCCTTTGATCTCCATCTCCAAAGCACCGTCATCATCACCATCTTCACCGGCTTGACACCTTGATCTCCATCGTAGTATTATTGTCGTCTCACCAACTATTGCTTCTACGATTATCGCTACCGCTTAGTGATAAAGTAAAGCAATTACATGGCGATTGCATTTCATACAATAAAGCAACTAAAGGAAATATGCCCTAGAGGCAATAATAAAGTTATTATTTATTTCCTTATATCATGATAAATGTTTATTATTCATGCTAGAATTGTATTAACCAGAAACATAATACATGTGTCAATACATAGACAAACAGAGTGTCACTAGTATGCCTCTACTTGACTAGCTCATTGATCAAAGATGGTTATGTTTCCTAACCATGGACATGAGTTGTTATTTGCTTAATGGGATCACATCATTAGGAGAATGATGTGATTGACTTGACCCATTCCATTAGCTTAGCACTTGATCATTTAGGTTGTTGCTATTGCTTTCTTCATAACTTATATATGTTCCTATGACTATGAGATTATGCAACTCCCGTTTACTGGAGGAACACTTTGTGTGCTACCAAACATCACAACGTAACTGGGTGATTATAAAGGTGCTCTAAAGGTGTCTCCAAAGGTATTTGTTGGGTTGGCGTATTACGAGATTAGGATTTGTCACTCCGATTGTCGGAGAGGTATCTCTGGGCCCTCTCGGTAATGCACATCACTCAAGCCTTGCAAGCATTGCAACTAATAAGTTAGTTGCGGGATGATGTATTACGGAACGAGTAAAGAGACTTGCCAGTAACGAGATTGAACTAGGTATTGAGATACCGACGATCGAATCTCGGGCAAGTAACATACCAATGACAAAGGAAACAACGTATATTGTTATGCGGTCTGACCGATAAAGATCTTCGTAGAATATCTAGGAGCCAATATGAGCATCCAGGTTCTGCTATTGGTTATTGACCGGAGATGTGTCTCGGTCATGTCTACATAGTTCTCCAACCCGTAGGGTCCGCACGCTTAAAGTTCGGTGATGATCGTAATTAGGGTTTTTGTGTTTTGATGTACCAAAGGTTGTTCGGTGTCCCGGATGTGATCACGGACATGACGAGGAGTCTTGAAATGGTCAAGACATAAATATTGATATATTGGAAGCCTATATTTGGATATCGGAAACGTTCCAGGTGAAATTGGGATTTTACCGGAGTACTGGGGGTTACCGGAACCCCCCCCCCCGGGGTTATTGGGCCTACATGGGCCCTAAGGGAGAAGAGGAGGGCCAGCCAGGGAAGGCCGCGCGCCCCCTCCCCCCTAGTCCGAATAGGACAAGGAAGGGGGGGCGCCCCCCTTTCCTCTTTCTCCCTTCCTCATTCCTTTTCCAACAAGGTAAGAGGGGGGAGTCCTACTCCTGGTGGGAGTAGGACTCCTCGAGGTGCACCCCTTGGGCCAGCCGCACCTCCCCCTCTCACTCCTTTATATACGGGGGCAAGGGGGCACCCCATGACACACAAGTTGATCTTCGTGATTGCTCCTTAGCCGTGTGTGGTGCCCCCTTCCACCATATTCCACCTCGGTCATATCATAGCAGTGCTTAGGCGAAGCCCTGCGTCGGTAGAACATCATCACCGTCATCACGCCGTCATGCTGACGAAACTCTCCCTCAACACTTTGCTGGATCGGAGCTCGAGGGATGTCACCGAGTTGAACGTGTGCAGAACTCGGAGGTGTCGTATGTTCGGTACTTGGATAGGTCGGATCGTGAAGACGTACGACTACTTCCTCTACGTTGTGTCAACACTTCTGTTGCCGGTCTACGAGGGTACATAGACAACATCTCCCCTCTCGTTGCTATGCACCACCATGATCTTGCGTGTGCGTAGGATTTTTTTTGAAATTACTATGTTCCCCAACAGTGGCATCTGAGCCTAGGTTTTATGCGTTGATGTTATGCACGAGTAGAACACAAGTGAGTTGTGGGCGATATAAGTCATACTGCTTACCAGCATGTCATACTTTGGTTCGGCGGTATTGTTGGATGAAGCGGCCCGGACCGACATTACGTGTACACTTACGCGAGACTGGTTCTACCGACGTGCTTTGCACACAGGTGGCTGGCGGGTGTCAGTTTCTCCAACTTTAGTTGAACCAAGTGTGGCTATGCCCGGTCCTTGCGAAGGTTAAAACAGCACCAACTTGACAAACTATCGTTGTGGTTTTGATGCGTAGGTAAGAACGGTTCTTGCTAAGCCCGTAGCAGCCACATAAAACTTGCAACAACAAAGTAGAGAACGTCTAACTTGTTTTTGCAGGGCATGTTGTGATGTGATATGGTCAAGACATGATGCTAAATTTTATTGTATGAGATGATCATGTTTTGTAACCGAGTTATCGGCAACTGGCAGGAGCCATATGGTTGTCGCTTTATTGTATGCAATACAATCGCGCTGTAATGCTTTACTTTATCACTAAGCGGTAGCGATAGTCGTGGAAGCATAAGATTGGCGAGACGACAATGATGCTATGATGGAGATCAAGGGGTCGCGCCGGTGACGATGGTAATCATGACGGTACTTCGGAGATGGAGATCACAAGTACAAGATGATGATGGCCATATCATATCACTTATATTGATTGCATGTGATGTTTATCTTTTATGCATCTTATCTTGCTTTGATTGATGGTAGCATTATAAGATGATCCCTCACTAAATTATCAAAGTATAAGTGTTCTCCCTGAGTATGCACCGTTGTGAAAGTTCTTCGTGCTGAGACACCACGTGATGATCGGGTGTGATAGGCTCTACGTTCAAATACAATGGGTGCAAAAGAGTTGCACACGCGGAATACTCAGGTTAAACTTGACGAGCCTAGCATATAACAGATATGGCCTCAGAACACGGAGACCGAAAGGTCGAGCGTGAATCATATAGTAGATATGATCAACATATTGATGTTCACCATTGATACTACTCCATCTCACGTGATGATCGGGCATGGTTTAGTTGATTTGGATCACGTGATCACTTAGAGGATTAGAGGGATATCTTTCTAAGTGGGAGTTCTTAAGTAATATGATTAATTGAACTTAAATTTATCATGAACTTAGTACCTCATAGTATCTTGCTTGTCTATGTTTGATTGTAGATAGATGGCTCGTGCTGTTGTTCCATTGAATTTTAATGCGTTCCTTGAGAAAGCAAAGTTGAAAGATGATGGTAGCAATTACACGGACTGGGTCCGTAACTTGAGGATTATCCTCATTGCTACCTAGAAGAATTACGTCCTGGAAGCACCGCTAAGTGCCAAGCCTGCTGCAGGAGCAACACCAGATGTTATGAACGTCTGGCAGAGCAAAGCTAATGACTACTCGATAGTTCAGTGTGCCATGCTTTACGGCTTAGAACCGGGTCTTCAACGATGTTTTGAACATCATGGGGCATATGAGATGTTCCAGGAGTTGAAGTTAATATTTCAAGCAAATGCCCGGATTGAGAGATATGAAGTCTCCAATAAGTTCTATAGCTGCAAGATGGAGGAGAATAGTTCTGTCAGTGAACATATACTCAAAATGTCAGGGTATCATAATCACTTGACTCAACTGGGGGTTAATCTTCCTGTTGATAGTGTCATTGACAGAGTTCTTCAATCACTGCCACCAAGCTACAAAAGCTTCGTGATGAACTATAATATGCAAGGGATGAATAGGACTATTCCTGAGCTCTTTGCGATGCTAAAATCCACGGAGGTAGAAATCAAGAAGGAGCATCAAGTGTTGATGGTCAATAAGACCACCAGTTTCAAGAAAAAGGGCAAAGGGAAGAAGAAAGGGAACTTCAAGAAGAACAGCAAACAAGTTGCTGCTTGGGAGAAGAAACCCAAGTCTGGACCTAAGCCTGAGACTGAGTGCTTCTACTGCAAGCAGACTGGTCACTGGAAGCGGAACTGCCCCAAGTATTTGGCGGATAAGAAGGATGGCAAAGTAAACAAAGGTATATGTGATATACATGTTATTGATGTTTACCTTACTAATGCTCGCAGTAGCAGCTAAGTATTTCATACTGGTTCTGTTGCTAACATTTGCAACTCGAAATAGGGGCTACGGATTAAGCGAAGATTGGCTAAGGACGAGGTGACGATGCGCGTGGGAAATGGTTCCAAAGTCGATGTGATCGCGGTCGGCACGCTACCTCTACATCTACCTTCGGGATTAGTATTAGACCTAAATAATTGTTATTTGGTGCCAACGTTGAGCATGAACATTATATCTGGATCTTGTTTGAAGCGAGACAGTTATTCATTTAAATCAGAGAATGATGGTTGTTCTATTTATATGAGTAATATCTTTTATGGTCATGCACCCTTGAAGAGTGGTCTATTTTTGATGAATCTCGATAGTAGTGATACACATATTCATAATGTTGAAATCAAAAGATGCAGAGTTGATAATGATAGTGCAACTTATTTGTGGCACTGGCATTTAGGTCATATCGGTGTAAAGCGCATGAAGAAACTCCATACCGATGGACTTTTGGAACCACTTGATTATGAATCACTTGGTACTTGTGAACCGTGCCTCATGGGTAAGATGACTAAAACGCCGTTTTCCGGTACTATGGAAAGAGCAACGGATTTGTTGGAAATCATACATACAGATGTATGTGGTCCAATGAATGTTGAGGCTCGTGGCGGATATCGTTATCTTCTCACCTTCACAGATGATTTAAGCAGATATGGGTATAACGACTTAATGAAACATAAGTCTGAAACATTTGAAAAGTTCAAAGAATTTCAGAGTGAAGTTGAAAATCAACGTAACAAGAAAATAAAGTTTCTATGATCTGATCGTGGAGGAGAATATTTGAGTTACGAGTTTGGTCTACATTTGAAACAATGCAGAATAGTTTCGCAACTCACGCCACCCGGAACACCACAGCGTAATGGTGTGTTCGAACGTCGTAATCGTACTTTATTAGATATGGTGCGATCTATGATGTCTCTTACTGATTTACCGCTATCGTTTTGGGGTTATGCTTTAGAGACGGTTGCATTCACGTTAAATAGGACACCATCGAATTCCGTTGAGACGACGCCTTATGAACTGTGGTTTGGCAAGAAACCAAAGTTGTCATTTCTGAAAGTTTGGGGCTGTGATGCTTATGTGAAAAAGTTTCAACCTGATAAGCTCGAACCCAAATTGGAGAAATGTGTCTTCATAGGATACCCAAAGGGGACTGTTGGGTACACCTTCTATCACAGATCCGAAGGCAAGACTTTTGTTGCTAAATTCGGAGTTTCTCTAGAGAAGGAGTTTCACTCGAAAGAAGTGAGTGGGAGAAAAGTAGAACTTGATGAGGTAACTGTACCTGCTCCCTTATTGGAAAGTAGTACATCACAGAAACCGGTTTCTGTGACACCTACACCTATTAGTGATGAAGGTAATGATAATGATCATGAAACTTCAGATCAAGTTACTACTGAACCTCATAGATCAACCAGAGTAAGATCCGCACCAGAGTGGGACGGTAATCCTGTTCTAGAAGTCATGCTACTAGATCATGATGAACCTACGAACTATGAAGAAGCGATGGTGAGCCCAGATTCCGTAAAATGGCTAGAAGCCATGAAATCTGAGATGGGATCCATGTATGAGAACAAAATGTGGACTTTGGTTGACTTGCCCGTTGATCGGCAAGCAATTGATAATAAATGGATCTTCAAGAAGAAGACTGACACTGACGGTAATATTACTGTCTACAAAGCTCGACCTGTCGCAAAAGGCTTTCGACAAGTTCAAGGGATTGACTACGATGAGACCTTCTCACCCGTAGCGATGCTTAAGTCTGTCCGAATCATGTTAGCAATTGCCGCATTTTATGATTATGAAATTTGGCAAATGGATGTCAAAACTGCATTCCTGAATGGATTTCTGGAAGAAGAGTTGTATATGATACAACCAGAAGGTTTTGTCGATCCAAAGGGAGCTAACAAAGTGTGCAAGCTCCAGCGATCCATTTATGGACTGGTGCAAGCCTCTCGGAGTTGGAATAAACGCTTTGATAGTGTGATCAAAGCATTTGGTTTTATACAGACTTTTGGAGAAGCCTGTATTTACAAGAAAGTGAGTGGGAGCTCTGTAGCATTTCTGATATTATATGTGGATGACGTATTATTGATTGGAAATAATATAGAATTTCTGAATAGCATAAAGGGATACTTGAATAAGAGTTTTTCAATGAAAGACCTCGGTGAAGCTGCTTACATATTGGGCATTAAGATCTATAGAGATAGATCAAGATGCTTAATTGGACTTTCACAAAGCACATACCTTGACAACGTTTTGAAGAAGTTCAAAATGGATCAAGCAAAGAAAGGGTTCTTGCCTGTGTTACAAGGTGTGAAGTTGAGTAAGACTCAATGTCCGACCACTGCAGAAGATAGAGAGAAAATGAAAGATGTTCCCTATGCTTCAGCCATAGGCTCTATCATGTACGCAATGCTATGTACCAGAGCTGATGTGTGCCTTGCTATAAGTCTAGCAGGGAGGTACCAAAGTAATCCAGGAGTGTATCACTGGACAGCGGTCAAGAACATCCTGAAGTACCTGAAAAGAACTAAGGATATGTTTCTCGTATATGGAGGTGAGAAAGAGCTCATCGTAAATGGTTACGTTGATTCAAGCTTTGACACTGATCCGGACGATTCTAAATCGCAAACCGGATATGTGTTTACATTAAACGGTGGAGCTGTCAGTTGGTGCAGTTCTAAACAAAGCGTCGTGGCGGGATCTACATGTGAAGCGGAGTACATACCTGCTTCGGAAGCAACAAATGAAGGAGTCTGGATGAAAGAGTTCATATCCGATATAGGTGTCATACCTAGTGCATCGGGTCCAATGAAAATCTTTTGTGACAATACTGGTGCAATTGCCTTGGCAAAGGAATCCAGATTTCACAAGGGAACTGTCAATGTCAAAACCGGCGGATCTCGGGTAGGGGGTCCCGAACTGTGCGTCTAGGCCGAATGGTAATAGGAGGCAAGGAACACGATGTTTTACCCAGGTTCGGGCCCTCTTGATGGAGATAAACCTACGTCCTGCTTGATTAATATTGATGATATGGGTAGTACAAGAGTAGATCTACCACGAGATCAAGGAGGCTAAACCCTAGAAGCTAGCCTATGGTATGATTGTTGTATGATGAAGTTGTCCTACGGACTAAAACCCTCCGGTTTATATAGACACCGGAGAGGGTTAGGGTTATACAAAGTCGGTTACAATGGTAGGAGATCCAAATATCCGCATCGCCAAGCTTGCCTTCCACGCCAAGGAAAGTCCCATCCGGACACGGGACGAAGTCTTCAATCTTGTATCTTCATAGTCCTGGAGTCCGGCTAAATGTATAGTCCGGCTACCCGGACACCCCCTAATCCAGTACTCCCTCAGTAGCCCCCGAACCAGGCTTCAATGACGACGAGTCCGGCGCGCAGATTGTCTTCGGCATTGCAAGGCGGGTTCTTCTCCAAATTCCGTGTACCTGTTGAATAATGTCCGATTTTCGTAATGTAGCGCACCTTGGCTTCCACGCCCAATAATGGCCGTCTTCCACGTGTCAAACGAATGCGAAAAGTCGGGGTGTTTTTACATTCACACCTGGAGACTGGGAGAGGTGCTCCATCCCGCACAGCGAGCTAGTGTCGCTTCAGGCCAAGGGATTTCTCCCTCAGGCCTATATGGTCCCGGTCCGAACCGGACTCGCCACCTATAATGGTGGAGAGCAAGCGGAGAGCACACCCAATCCCTCCAAAGGAGAGCGGGTGTGACTCGTCCCTTATCTAATAAGAGGACTTGGATTTCCAATTCATCCATTTCTCCGTGGGCTTCTGGAGTTCTACGGCCACCTACTGCACAATCTCACGCCCGCCTATATATTGCATATCGCGGGCTTCGTCGCCCTTTGCGAGCTATTCTTGGGTGTTGAGGCTCATTTCGCGCTGTGGAAGAGGTTATTCTGCTTGGTGCCCCGCTCTCAAGAGGGATCTATATATCAAGTGGGCGGAGCCGAAGTGTGGCGTATCGCCGGGACCGGATATCTATCCGGAACCCCAAAGAAGGCGTCCGAGGACTGGCCTTCGGAATGGTTTTATATAGATGATGTCCCGCTGCCGGATCCTATCCGGGTCGGTCTCCCCGAATTCAACAGTGCTCCCTTAAAGAAACGCCTAAGCTGGCGTCCACAGAGCTCTCAGAGAGAAGGCGACAGGGACGTCCTTCACCTGATGGGTCGGATAAGACTATTGGCTCATTCCGGACTAACCATGATTGGAGTCATGGCCGCATGCATTATGCGGGGGGTGCAGCCGCTTCAATATAGAGGCCACCCCATGTGGGATTTTAACGGGGAGGATGACGCCACCTGTTACGGTCGTCAGGGGCCAGCCTCAGCTGCCGCTCTAGTAAAGATCTTATCCTCTTTGTACAAGGGAGAAGAGGAGGAATTCCTCCGCGTCAACCCGCAGGGCGGATTTACTATGTACAACCCTCCGAGTTGGGTAAGTGGACAATTGTACTTGCCCATCCATTTTATATTCCCATGATTAAATATGTAGTCTAACAATTTCAACGCAGGAACTGCGTCAGGAAGTAAAGGATATAAATAGCCGTCCCCCACAGCCCGAGGATCCAGAACGGTCCCTCGATCCGGACTCCGGGGAGGATCCAGACATATCGGTGGAGCTGATTGACGGGGTGTTTCATCAGCTAAGCAAGGAAAATACCTTGGTGGCCATTACGGCTGATTACCCAGGGTTAATCCCGGCCTCCCAGGTAACAGAGAGCGGAGTCTCATCCCCTTGAGAAGGAATCCATTCTCACGCATTTCAGTTTTCCTGACAACGACCGTGTTTTGCAGGGGAGGTTTCCGAGGCGGGAGGCCGAACCTGCGGCGGCTAGCCAACAAGGGGCCGCAGGGCCCCGTGGGGTAAAAAGGAATGTAGTCTGGACTGAGACGCCGGCGCAAAGGTACAACGCACCCTATTTTTCCATGGTGTTATTCCTTCAGGGCATATTAACGTTCGTGCTATCTTTAGGACGAAGAGACATCACCGGACTATATCCGGAGGGGTTGCCAATCGCGCCTCCACCAGCCAGGCTCCAACGCCTGGCCCGGAAGCGGAAGCGAACACAAGGCATGCACCGGACGCTCCTCCGAGAGAGGATGCAGACAGGCTGTCTGCCACCAATTCCGAGGTGGAGAGTGCCATGAACCACAGGCGTCGCCGGACAGTTCTTCGCGACGCTTGTTTCTCCCAAAAGGCATTAGATGCCTTCAATTCGGGAGATGCGTACCTCCGTGCCGCTCAAAATGGTTTAGCCAGAGCAACAGAGCAATATGTAAAAGACATACGTGTAAGAAAATTTTGGTAAATATATATATATACCAGTAGCCCCCGAGACTTGAAACAGTTAGAGTAACTGATTTAAGGATCATTTGTTATGCAGGTTCTTACAGAGAAGAATACCGTACTGTCCCAGGAGCTGGAAGAGTGCAAAGCCCAACTGGAGGCCGCACTAGCCGCAGCAGGGGAGCCCAAAGAGACCCCCTCTGGTAAGATACACTTCGAAAGATTAGTGTCTTGCGAAGTGCGGCGTGGGTGTAAATCTGACAAATCATATTGCAGATGGCGCCGGACTCGATCCGGAGAGGCAACAACTCTGACGCCGGCTAAAGGCCGGTGAGAGTATGCTGACAAGGGTGAGGCGGGAGAAGAATGATCTTCAGGATGCCAACACCAACTGGACGTTGAACTTAAAGATGTTCGTGGCCAGCTGTCGGACTCCACTAAGGAGAATCAACGGCTTCGACGCGGCATATTTAGTAAGTGCTTAAGCGAATCTTTGAAAGAAAAGAGTTCGGCGAGGAAGTCGACTAACAGAGTAATATCTGTAGGTATGGTAACGGGTCGTCCTGCAGAGGAGATGCCCGGTTCTACGGGTGACCTTCTTCCCGAGCTCTCACAACTGCACGAGCGAGTTCGGCAGGCGATGCGAGGCGTTGCCCAAGCCTTATGGCCTTCCCACTCTATGCCCGAGGGCCTTCGAGAACTTTTGGAGAAGCTTAAGGGAGCTCGGCGGCGCTTCCGGTTGTGGAAGATATCGGTCTGCCAACAAGGCGCTAGGGAGGCCTAGGCCATGGTGAAGACGCGGTACACGAAGTCTGACCCAAACCACATGTCCGAGGTCGGACCTGTGGGGCCTGACGGGAAGGAGATCCCTGTAAGCTTAGTGTACGGCCAAGTAGAATTGGCCGCAAAGTATTCCCAGCAGGACTGTTAGTTAGACAACCTGTTAGATGGTATTGAAGAGGAATACAATCAGTCAGAGTGACTATGTAATTTTTAATTGACATGTGTAATGCCTTCTAGCCGGATTGTAGATCGTTTGTTGTTGCCGACCTTTTTTGCTTCAACCTCAGGACCTGACGGTCCGGAGTGTGTCCGAATACCCTACCGGTTATGTAAGAACCGGGGTATGCATGGAGACCAGGCATAGGGGTCATTAGTGCTTTATCAGACAAGTGCCCAACTAGTTATGTTATATTAGATGGTTAGTAATAAACATCTTCCAGAGAGAATAGTTCCGTTAGGGGTTCCTTTCTCTGGGAGGCATGCCCTAAAGTGCATGTCCGGACTGCAAATGCAGGAAAATCATCTGGGGGCATATATAAATAAGTAAAAAAGGTCATCTTTTAGTTCACCGACCGAATATTCCCTTAAGAACGCTAGCTTTCGGCTTCACCAGTCTGAGGTACACATCCGGCTGATCCGGCAGTAACAATCACAGAGGTGCTCCCTTTACCACCTAGCCGAACAATCGGGAACGTAGGGGTAAGCACAGGAGCCAGGCAACCCAGCTTGACAAAACTTAAGTCATATCGATGCATATAATGGTGAAGAAAAGGTACATGCGGAAGTTTGACACATGTGGTGGGCGTGAAGCCCGTGTAAATAAGCTTTTGTTAAAGAAGCCCCCAGGTTTAATGAGCGCGAGTAGCACGTCACTTGAGGAGCCTTTAAGGGCTATAAAAGAAAAGAGGGGAAGGGGAGAAATGTAAGACAGAAAATGTAAAAAATGGACAGAGGAAGGAGACAAACACAGAGTCCGGCGCTAGGCATAGAATCTTCGGAGACGGTCTGCGTTCCATGGGTTCTGCTCGAGTCGGTTATCCGACGCATCTCGCAGGCGGTATGCTCCACCAGTCAGGACTTGGTCGATTATTAAGGGACCTTCCCACTTGGGCTTCAGCTTGTCCTTTTTCTTGTCTGGCAGGCGTAGAACTAATTCACCAACGTTGTAATTTTTGGCCTGCACTTCTCTGCTTTGATACCTTCGAGCCTGCTGTTGATAGAATGCAGAACGGGCTTTTGCCACGTCGCGCTCCTCCTCTAAGGCATCTAAACTGTCCTGCCGATCGAGATTGACTTCCCTTTCTTCGTACATGCGCACTCGAGGTGAGTCATGAATTATGTCGCAGGGCAAGACTGCCTCTGCGCCGTACACCATAAAAAATGGTGTGTATCTGGTGGTGCGATTCGGCGTGGTCCGCAGCCCCCAGAGTACGGAGTCGAGCTCCTCTACCCAGTGCGTGTTAGATTCCTTGAGGGACCGCACTAATCTGGGTTCGATGCCGCTCATGATGAGACCATTTGCACGTTCGACCTGACCGTTAGTTTGTGGGTGATAGACGGAAGCATAATCGAGCTTGATGCCCATGTTTTTGCACCAGAGTTTTACCTCATCGGCCGTAAAGTTCGTGCCGTTATCGGTGATGATGCTGTGGGCGACGCCATAATGGTGTACGACCCCGGATATAAAGTTTATCACAGGTCCGGATTTGGCCGTCTTAACAGGCTTGGCTTCTATCCATTTGGTGAACTTATCCACCATGACAAGTAAGTATTTTTTCTTATGGGTTCCACCTTTAAGGGGTCCCACCATGTCAAGCCCCCAGACTGCGAAATGCCAAGTGATGGGGATAGTTTAGAGGGCGGTGGGTGGCACATGGCTTTGGTTTGCAAAAAGCTGGCAACCGACGCATCGTTGGACCAAGTCCTGAGCGTCCGCCCGGGCCGCCGGCCAATAAAAGCCTGTACGGAAAGCCTTGCTTACAAGGCACCTGGCTGCGGCGTGATGGCCGCCGAGTCCGGCATGAATTTCAGTCAGCAGGTTCCGCCGTTCCTCTTCGGAGATGCACCTTTGAAGGACTCCGGTAGTGCTTTTCTTATAAAGTTCTCCCTCATGGACTTTATAGGCTTTAGATCGCCGCACTATACAGCGTGCCTCGTTTTGGTCCTCTAGGAGTTCCTGCCTAGTAAGGTAGGCTAGGAATGGTTCTGTCCACGGGGCGATAACGGCCACTAGTACATGGGCTGAGGTTGTGATTTCATTGGCAGAGCATCCGATTATGTTAGATTGTTCGGCATCGGACAGTGCGGTTGGGTCCGGGCTAATATTGCCATGTTCCCCTTCCCATACTACAAATGGCTTGAACAGCCTTTCCTGGAAGATGTTGGGGGGGACCGCATCACGTTTTGTGTCAATGCGTGCCAGGACGTCTGCCGCCTGATTGTTTTCTCGGGCTATATGGTGAAATTCGAGCCCCTCAAACCGAGCTGACATTTTGA
The DNA here is from genome assembly GCF_002162155.2 of Triticum dicoccoides. Classification (NCBI taxonomy): domain Eukaryota; kingdom Viridiplantae; phylum Streptophyta; class Magnoliopsida; order Poales; family Poaceae; genus Triticum; species Triticum dicoccoides. The sequence continues at coordinate 387,247,286 of NC_041388.1, forward strand.
GGACGGCGTTGCGGTAAGCTGCCATTTTTGGATCCTTGGCATCGAAGTCTCCATTTATTTGGGATATCGCAAGGCTCGAATCCCCGCGCGCCTCTAGGCGTTGAATGCCCATGGATACTGCCATCCGGAGACCATGTAAAAGGGCCTCATATTCGGCTGCATTGTTGGAGTCCGTGTACATAATCTGGAGTACATATTGAACTGTGTCTCCTATGGGGGACGTCAAAACGACGCCGGCCCCTAGTCCGGCCAACATTTTGGAGCCGTCGAAGTGCATGATCTAGTTTGAATATGTGTCGTACTCTTTAGGGAGTTTGGCCTCCGTCCATTCTGCAGCGAAGTCGGCCAAAACTTGCGACTTGATAGCTCGCCGTGGCCTATAAGTTCTGTCGAATGAGAGGAGCTCGATGGCCCATTTTGCAATCCGGCCCGTTGCGTCACGGTTGTTTATAATATCGTTGAGTGGTACTTCCGATGCTACTGTGATTGAACACTCTTGAAAGTAGTGTCGTAGCTTCCGGGATGCCATGAATACCGCATATGCAATCTTTTGATAATGTGGGTACTGTGATTTGCATGGGGTGAGGACCGTCGACACATAGTAAAACGGCTTTTGAAGGGGGAATTTTTGTCCGTCCGTTTCTCGCTCGACGATGAGTACTGCGCTGACAACTTGATGGGTTGCTGCAATGTACAATAGCATTTGTTCGCCGATGTTTGGTGCGGCCAGGACAGGGTTTGTGGCCAATATGGCTTTTATTTCCTCGAGTCCGGCCGTGGCGGCATCCGTCCACTCGAAGTGTTCGGTGCACCGAAGGAGGCGGTAGAGGGGTAGTGCCTTTTGTCCCAAATGAGAGATAAAGCGGCTTAGAGCTGCCACGCATCCGGTTAATTTTTGTATTTGTTTGAGGTCCTTTGGGATATCCAATTGTGACAAAGCTCGGATCTTGGCTGGATTTGCTTCGATTCCTCTACCGGATACAATGAAGCCCAAGAGCTTTCCGGCTGGAACGCCGAAAACGCATTTTTCCGGATTTAGCTTGATGTCATATGCTCGGAGGTTGTCAAATGTAAGCCTCAAGTCGTCTACTAGAGATTCGACATGTCTTGTTTTTACGACCACATCATCCACGTATGCCTCTACTGTTTTGCCGATCTGGTTTGCCCCAGACATGTCTGAATCATGCGCTGATATGTTGCGCCGGCATTTTTGCGCCCGAAAGGCATTGTGTTGAAGCAGAATGGGCCGTATGGGGTGATGAATGCCGTTGCGGCTTGGTCTGACTCGACCATCTTGATTTGATGGTAACCGGAGTATGCGTCAAGGAAGCACAATGAATCGTGTCCTGCAGTGGCGTCGATAATTTGATCGATGCGGGGGACGGGGAAGGGATCCTTTGGGCAAGCCTTGTTAAGGTCTTTGAAGTCAACGCACAGGCGCCAGGATTTGTCCTTCTTTTGTACCATCACCAAGTTTGCTAGCCAGTCCGGATGTTTTATGTCTCTGATGAATCCGGCCTCCAATAGTTTGGCTAGCTCCTCTCCCATTGCCTGTCTCTTGGGCTCAGAGAAACGCCGAAGGGCTTGTTTGATAGTTTTGAATCCTTTTAGGAAATTTAAGCTGTGTTCGGCCAGCCTGCGTGGGATTCCTGGCATGTCTGAAGGGTGCCAGGCAAAAATGTCCCAGTTCTCCCGTAGGAATTCTCGCAGTGCGGCGTCTACATCGGGGTTTAATCGTGCCCCGATGGAAGCTGTTTTATTGGGGTCCGTTGGATGGACCTGGAATTTGACTATTTCATCCGCTGGTTTAAAGGAGGTGGACTTGGATCTTTTGTCGAGTATCACATCGTCCCTGTTTACCATGGAGCGCAGTTTAGTCAGTTCCTCAGCCGCTAGGGCTTCGGATAGTGCCTCAAGGGCCAATGCGCTGTCTTGTTTTCGGCGCGGAGTGCTATGTCTGGATCACTAGCGAGAGTCATGATTCCGTTCGGCCCGGGCATCTTGAGCTTCATGTACCCGTAATGGGGTATTGCTTGGAAGATTGTAAACGCTTCCCACCCCAGTAGAGCGTGGTGTCCGCTACTGAATGGGGCCACTTGGAATGTGACCTCTTCGGACCTATAATTATCTGGTGTGCCGAACACCACATCTAGTGTGATTTTTCCTGTACAGTGCGCTTCCCGACTAGGGATTATTCCTCTAAAGGTTGTGCTGCTTCGCTCAATGCGGTTCCAGTCTATTTCCATTTTTTGAAGGGTTTCCTCATAAATGAGGTTCAATCCGCTGCCTCCGTCCATGAGTACCTTGGTGAGGCGAAAGTCGTCCACTATAGGACTGAGTACCAATGCGGCTGGTGCTCGAGCTGTTCGGAATTTAGGTTCATCACTGGCATTAAAAGTAATAGCCGTGTCACTCCATGGGTTTATTGTTGCTACTTGATAGACTTCGGCGAGGCTGCGGAGTGTTCTTTTTCGCATATTATTTGATGCGAAAGTCTCAAAGACTGTTAAGACTGTACTGGAGTCCCTGAGGTGGCTTTCTGCTGCCTCCGGAATTAGGAGATCTTCGCTCCTTTTGGCCACCTGCCAGAGTATCCAACATGCTCTAAGGCTATGAGTTGGTGTGGCGTCCTCTGTACTATGAATTTTATAGGGTCCATTAAGCCATCCCTCCAGTACGGTTCCATGCCCTGTAGAGGGTTTTGGTTTTTTGGTTTTTAACCCGGGTGTCTGATGATAATGCACCCTTTTATTTCGGACCAGGTTTCTATTCAGGGTCGGATTGTCCCAAAATTTAGTTTCGGTTTTCCGGGCGCTTTCCATCGCACAGTACTTTTGTACTATGGTTGCCAAGTCAGCGAAGCATGTAAGATCACGACGACCTATGGCGTTGAGGATTCCCTTGTCCGTGCAATTATTGCAGAAGATTGAGATTGCGTCTTCCTCGCGACAGTCCTTTATCCTGTTCATAACCAGGAGGAACCTTGCCCAGTAATGATGTACTGTTTCTTCGGGCTTTTGCCTGATTTGGGATAGATCGCTTATGTTCGGGTGGGTGGGTGGAATTAAATCCGGAACTTCACCCAATCTAAGACTCAGAGGCCAAGGAGTTTCCGAACTCTGAAGTTTGGATTCTTGGATGTTGTCCAATGAATCTAGCCTGTTGCCTGATTCTAAGTTCAGGTCTTGAGTTACATCCTCCCCTCCGCGGGTATCCGGCTTGGAGGGATCAGGAATCCAGACGTAGCTAGTCCTTAAGATAGATGAAGAGTCGCCGCACTGTGCCTGTACCACGGCAACGTGATGGGTGACTTGGGGAGAATTAATTTCTCTTAGATCGGGTTTAAGCCCAACCTGGTCATAATCCATAGTGATCTGCAAGGCGGCGATGCGATCCAAGAGCTCGTTTACAGAAGAGAGCTCCATTGGATCTAACTACTCGACGAGTTCCGAGCTGACGTGAAGATTGCTTTTGATGACCCGAGAGGTCACCGTCGGTGCAATGGCCAAACAGGCGGTCATGAGAAAACCGCCTAGCCGGAGAGTTTGGCCGACAGCAAAGGCTCCCTTAGTAACGGCGCCATCTTTAAAGACGGGAAGAGGCATCCTTCCTGATTGCGACGGCACAGAGGAACTCTCAATGAAAGCACCAATGTTGGTGTCAAAATCGGCGGATCTCGGGTAGGGGGTCCCGAACTGTGCGTCTAGGCCGAATGGTAACAGGAGGCAAGGAACACGATGTTTTACCCAGGTTCGGGCCTTCTTGATGGAGGTAAAACCCTATGTCCTACTTGATTAATATTGATGATATGGGTAGTACAAGAGTAGATCTACCACGAGATCAAGGAGGCTAAACCCTAGAAGCTAGCCTATGGTATGATTGTTGTATGATGAAGTTGTCCTACGGACTAAAACCCTCTGGTTTATATAGACACCGGAGAGGGTTAGGGTTACACAAAGTCGGTTACAATGGTAGGAGATCCAAATATACGCGTCGCCAAGCTTGCCTTCCACGCCAAGGAAAGTCCCATCCGGACACGGGACGAAGTCTTCAATCTTGTATCTTCATAGTCCTGGAGTCCGGCTGAAGGTATAGTCCGGCTACCCGGACACCCCCTAATCCAGGACTCCCTCAGGAACCAAGCACATCAAGAGACACTTTAATTACATTCGGGATTTAGTCCAAGTGGGAGACATAGAAATTTGCAAGATACATACGGATCTGAATGTTGCAGACCCGCTGACTAAGCCTCTTCCACGAGCAAAACATGATGAGCACCAAGGCCCCATGGGTGTTAGAATCATTACTGTGTAATATAGATTATTGACTCTAGTGCAAGTGGGAGACTAAAGGAAATACGCCCTAGAAGCAATAATAAAGTTATTATTTATTTCCTTGTATCATGATAAATGTTTATTATTCATGCTATTAACCGGAAACATAATACAGGTGTGAATACATAGACAAACAGAGTGTCACTAGTATGCCTCTACTTGACTAGCTCGTTGATCAAAGATGGTTATGTTTCCTAACAATAGACATGAGTTGTTATTTGGTTAACGGGATCACATCATTAGGAGAATGATGTGATTGACTTGACCCATTCCATTAGCTTAGCACTTGATCGTTTAGTTCGTTGCTATTGCTTTCTTCATAACATATATATGTTCCTATGACTATGAGATTATGCAACTCCCGTTTACCGGAGGAACACTTTGTGTGCTACCAAACGTCACAATGTAACTGGGTGATTATAAAGGTTCTCTACGGGTGTCTCCGAAGGTATTTGTTGGGTTGGTGTATTTCGAGATTAGGATTTGTCACTCCGATTGTCGGAGAGGTATCTCTGGGCCCTCTCGGTAATGCACATCACTCAAGCCTTGCAAGCATTGCAACTAATAAGTTAGTTGCGGGATGATGTATTACGGAACGAGTAAAGAGACTTGCCGGTAACGAGATTGAACTAGGTATTGAGATACCGACGATCGAATCTTGGGCAAGTAACATACCAATGACAAAGGGAACAACGTATATTGTTATGCGGTCTGACCGATAAAGATCTTCGTAGAATATGTAGGAGCCAATAAGAGCATCCAGGTTCCGCTATTGGTTATTGACCGGAGAGTCTATCGGTCATGTCTACATAGTTCTCGAACCCGTAGGGTCCGCACGCTTAAAGTTCAGTGACGATCGTAATTAGGGTTTTTGTGTTTTGATGTACCGAAGGTTGTTCGGTGTCCCGGATGTGATCACGGACATGACGAGGAGTCTCGAAATGGTCGAGACATTAAGATTGATATATTGGAAGCCTATATTTGGATATCGGAAACGTTCCGGGTGAAATCGGGATTTTACCGGAGTACCGGGGGGTTACTGGAACCCCCCCGGGGGTTATTGGGCCTACATGGGCCCTAAGGGAGAAGAGGAGGGCCGGCCAGGGCAGGCCGTGCGCCCCCTCCCCCCTAGTCTGAATGGGACAAGGAAGGGGGGGCGGCGCCCCCCTTCCCTCTTTCTCCCTTCCTCCTTCCTTTTCCAACAAGGCAAGAGGGGGGAGTCCTACTCCCGGTGGGAGTAGGACTCCTCCAGGCGCACCCCTTGGGCCGGGCGCACCTCCCCCTCTCCCTCCTTTATATACATGGGCAAGGGGGCACCCCATGACACACAAGTTGATCTTCGTGATCGTTCCTTAGCCGTGTGCGGTGCCCCCTTCCACCATATTCCACCTCGCTCATATCGTAGCGGTGCTTAGGCGAAGCCCTGCGTCGGTAGAACATCATCACTGTCATCACGCCGTCGTGTTGACGAAACTCTCCCTCAACACTTTGCTGGATCGGAGCTCGAGGGATGTCACTGAGTTGAACGTGTGCAGAACTCGGAGGTGCCGTATGTTCGGTACTTGGATCGGTCGGATCAGGAAGACGTACGACTACTTCCTCTATGTTGTGTCAACGCTTCCGTTGCCGGTCTACGAGGGTACGTAGACAACACTCTCCCCTCTTGTTGCTATGCATCACCATGATCTTGCGTGTGCGTAGGAATTTTTTTGAAATTACTACGTTCCCCAACAGCAACAACCATATGGCTCCTGATAACCGTTACAAAACATGATCATCTCATACAACAAGTTATATCATCATGTCTTGACCATATCACATCACAACATGCCCTACAAAAACAAGTTAGACATCCTCTACTTTATTGTTGCAAGTTTTACGTGGCTGCTACGGCCTTCTAGCAAGAACTGTTCTTACCTACGCATCAAAACCACAACGATTTTTCGTCAAGTGTGCTATTTTAACCTTCAACAAGGACCGTGTGTAGTCAAACTCGATTCAACTAAAGCTGGAGAAACAGACACCCGCTAGCCACATGTGTGTGAAGCACGTCGGTAGAACCAATCTCATGAACGCGGTCATGTAATGTCGGTCTGGGCCGCTTCATCCAAAAATACCACCGAATCAAAGCAAGACGTTGCTGCTAAGCAGTATGACTATTATCGCCCACAACTCTTTGTGTTCTAGTCGTGCATATAACATCTATGCATAGACCTGACTCGGGTGCCACTATTGGGGAACGCAGTATTTCAAAAAATTTACCTACAATCACGCAAGATCTATCTAGGAGATGCATAGCAACAAGCGGGGACAGTGTGTCTACATACCCTCGTAGACAGAAAATGGAAGCGTTTAGTAACGCAGTTGATGTAGTCGAATGTCTTCGCGATCCAACCGATCCAAGTACCGAACATACAGCACCTACGTTATCAGCACACATTCAGCTCGATGACGTCCCTCGAACTCTAGATCCAGTTGAGGCCGAGGGAGAGTTCCGTCAGCACGACGGCATGGTGACGGTGATGATGAAGTTACTGACGCAGGGTTTCGCCTAAGCACTATGACGATATGACTGAGGTGTGCAACTGTGGAGGGGGGCACCGTACACGGTTAAGGGAAACTTGTGTGTTCTAGGGTGCCCCCATCCCCGTATATAAAGGAGGGGAGGGGAGGCCGGCCGGCTGATACGTCTCCAATGTATCTATAATTTTTGATTGCTCCATGCTATATTATCTTCTGTTTTGGACATTATTTGGCTTTATTATTGACTTTTAAATTATTTTTGGGACTAACCTATTAACCGGAGGCCCAACCCAGAATTGCTGTTTTTTTTGCCTATTTCAGAGTTTCATAGAAAAAGAATATCAAACAGAGTCCAAACGGAATGAAACCTTCGGGAACGTGATTTTCGGAACGAACATGATCCAGGAGACTTGGACCCTACGTCAAGCAACCAACGGGGAATCCACGAGGTAGGGGGCGCGCCTACCC
>NC_041388.1:387254818-387275218 GCF_002162155.2 Triticum dicoccoides
GTTCCATCGACGTACTCCTTCCTCCTATATATACCTACGTACCCTCGAATGATCAAATACGGAGCCAAAACCCTAATTCCACCGCCGTAACTTTCTGTATCCATGAGATCCCATCTTGAGGCCTGTTCCGGAGCTCCGCCGGAGGGGGCATCGATCACGGAGGGCTTCTGCATCAACACCATAGCCTCTCCGATGAAGTGTGAGTAGTTTACCTCAGACCTTCGGGTCCATAGTTATTAGCTAGATGGCTTCTTCTCTCTTTTTGGATCTCAATACAATGTTCTCCCCCTCTCTCGTGGAGATCTATTCGATGTAATCTTCTTTTGCGGTGTGTTTGTTGAGACCGATGAATTGTGGGTTTATGGTCAAGTTTATCTATGAATAATATTTGAATCTTTTCTGAATTCTTTTATGTATGATTGGTTATCTTTGCAAGTCTCTTCGAATTACCAGTTTGGTTTGGCCTACTAGATTGATCTTTCTTGCAATTGGAGAAGTGCTTAGCTTTGGGTTCAATCTTGCGGTGTCCTTTCCCAGTGACAGTAGGGGTAGCAAGGCACGTATTGTATTGTTGCCATCGAGGATAACAAGATGGGGTTTTTTCATATTGCATGAATTTATCCCTCTACATCATGTCATCTTGCTTAAGGCGTTACTCTGTTCTTATGAACTTAATACTCTAGATGCATGCTGGATAACGATCGATGTGTTGAGTAATAGTAGTAGATGCAGGCAGGAGTCGGTCTACTTGTCTCGGACGTGATGCCTATATACATGATCATACCTAGATATTCTCATAACTATGCTCAATTCTGTCAATTGCTCAATAGTAATTTGTTCACCCACCGTAAAATACTTATGCTCTTGAGAGAAGCCACTAGTGAAACCTATGGCCCCCGGGTCTATCTTCATCATATTAATCTTCCAACACTTAGTTATTTCCGTTGCTTTTTTTACTTTGCTTTTATTTTACTTTGCATCTTTATCATAAAAATACCAAAAAATATTATCCTATCATATCTATCAGATCTCACTCTCGTAAGTGACCGTGTAGGGATTGACAACCCCTTATCGCGTTGGTTGCGAGGATTTATTTGTTTGGTGTAGGTGCGACGGACTCGCGCGTAGCCTCCTACTGGATTGATACCTTGGTTCTCAAAAATTGAGGGAAATACTTACGCTACTTTGTTGCATCACCCTTTCCTCTTCAATGGAAAACCAACGCAGTGCTCAAGAGGTAGCAAGAAGGATTTCTGGCACTGTTGCTAGGGAGGTCTACGCAAAAGTCAACATACCAAGTACCCATCACAAACCCTTATCTCCCGCATTACATTATTTGCCATTTGCCTCTCATTTTCCTCTCCCCCACTTCACCCTTGCCGTTTTATTCGCCCTCTCTTTTCTGTTCGTCTCTTTTCCATTTGCTTTGTCGTTATGGCGAGTCCTCTATCTTCTCCGTTATCTCCCGAGAATGAAGTTCTAAATTTTAAGCAAAGGGAGGGCGAAAATCTAAAAGACGCTTGGTATAGAATTTGCAATGCTCAAAATAGATCTACTAGGAAGCAATCTACTTCCGTTCTTCTTTGCAATTTTTATGTAGGCACTACTCCTTGGTGCAGATATATCCTTGATACCATTACCGGAGAGGAACTTCTTGGGTAGCCATACTTTTGATTATTATAATGCTATGATAGATTTGCTTGGCTCACCACCTCTTTTGGTTAATGGAACTATGTTAACTTTGGAGCATGTAATGCAAAGACTTGAAATTATTGAGAATAAGGTTGGTACTGTAGAGTTAATTGAAATTTTGGATAAAAAGATCCACAACCGAATCACTCAATATGGATCTAAAGTAGGAGTCACTTTGAAAAATATTAAAGAAAAGGAACCTATAATTAATGAGAAAATAAATCAGGATTCCACTAGAATCAATAAACTTGAGGATATTATTACCAACTTGGGAACCGCTTTTTCTTTCATAAAGAATACTCCAAGTCCTTGCACTAAAATTGCCAAGCTTATGTATGTTCCTAAAAACAAGGGTGAATCCTCTAGTAAGGAAACTGCGGATCTCAAATCTATAAGTATTCATTCCAATCTTTTTGCTATCATTAAGGAACCATTTGTTACAAATGAATTTTTCGATCTTGTGCCTAAAAGCTTTATAATAAATAAAAATAAATAAATTCCTAAGGATGGTAGATGCCTCATTGAAGAATTACCTACCAAAGATGGCAATACCTAGATCTATCCTTGCTTTTTATGCCTAGCTAGGGGCATTAAACGATAGCGCTTGTTGGGAGGCAACCCAAATTTATTTTTATTCCTTACTTTTTGCTCCTGTTTATTAATAAATAATTTATCTAGCATCTGTTTTGGTTGTGTTTTTTGTGTTTAATTAGTGTTTTTGCCAAGTAGAACCGTTGGGAAGACTTGGGGAAAGTCTTGTTAATCTTGCTGTAAAAAATAGAAACTTTAGCGCTCACGAGAACTGCTGCCATTTTTATTTGGAAAGCGACATTTAGTTAATTCCTTTTTAAGATGATTAATAGATAAATTCCTCACGTCCAGCAATTTATTTCAGAATTTTTGGGGTTCCAGATGTTGCGTTAGCTACAGATTACTACAGACTGTTCTGTTTTTGACAGATTCTATTTTTCGTGTGTTGTTTGCTTATTTTGATGAATCTATAGCTAGTAAAATAGTTTATAAACCATAGAGAAGTTGGAATACAGTAGTTTTAACACCAATATAAATAAATAATGAGTTCATTACAGTACCTTGAAGTGGTATTTTGTTTTCTTTCGCTAACGGAGCTCACGAGATTTTCTACTTTAAGTTTTGTGTTGTGAAGTTTTCAAATTTTGGTTAAGGATTTGATGGATTATGGAACAAGGAGTGGAAAGAGCCTAAGATTGGGTATGCCCATGGCACCCCCAATAAAATATAAGGACACCAAAAAGCCAAAGCTTGGGGATGCCCCGGAAGGCATCCCCTCTTTCGTCTACTTCCATCGGTAACTTTACTTGGAGCTATATTTTTATTCACCACATGATATGTGTTTTGCTTGGAGCGTCTTGTATGATTTGAGTATTTGCTTTTTAGTTTACCACAATCATATTTGCTGTACACACCTTTTGAGAGAGACACACATGATTTGGAAATTATTAGAATACTCTATGTGCTTCACTTATATCTTTTGAGTTATATAGTTTTGCTCTAGTACTTCACTTATATCTTTTAGAGCACGGTGGTGGATTTGTTTTATAGAAACTATTGATCTCTCATGCTTCACTTAGATTATTTTGAGAGTCTTAAATAGAATGGTAATTTTCTTAAATAATCCTAATATGCTAGGTATTCAAGATGAGTAAAAACTTTCTTATGAGTGTTTTGAATACTAAGAGAATTTTGATGCTTGATGATTGTTTTGAGATATGGAGGTAGTGATATTAACGTTGTGCTAGTTGAGTAGTTGTGAATTTGAGAAATACTTGTGTTGAAGTTTACAAGTCCCGTAGCATGCACGTATGGTAAACGTTATGTAACAAATTTGAAACATGAGGTGTTCTTTGATTGTCCTCCTTATGAGTGGCGGTCAGGGACGAGCGATGGTCTTTTCCTACCAATCTATCCCCCTAGGAGCATGCGCGTAGTGCTTGGTTTTTGATGACCTGTAGATTTTTGCAATAAGTATGTGAGTTCTTTATGACTAATGTTGAATCCATGGATTATACGCACTCTCACCTTTCCATCATTGCTAGCCTCTTCGGTACCGTGCATTGCCCTTTCTCACATTGAGAGTTGGTGCAAACTTCACCGGTGCATCCAAATCCCGTGATATGATACACTCTTTCACACATAAACATCCTTATATATCTTCCTCAAAACAGCCACCATACCTACATATTATGGCATTTCCATAGCCATTCCAAGATATATTGCCATTCAACTTTCCACCATCCCGTTTTGTCGGCATTCTGGGAACAGGGGTCCCCAGACTTGCCTGCCTGTGGCCTGCGGCGTGGCTCAAGTGGGGGCCCAGCGCAGCCCATCTTCATCAGCTCAAGCTCAAGACCCTCACGAGGGGCCAAGCCTCGCGGGGCGGACGACCGAAAGCTTCCTCAGAGGCAGCCTCATCAGGCAGGCTCGCGAGGAGGCGGAGAGATCAAGGCAGAGGTACCTCGCGAGGAACCAGTGATGCAAGCCATGACGATCGAGACCAGGCAGGCGCCGGCCTACGCCGTGTCCTTGTTTCCCTTTTGGTGCAAAGGGGGCAAGCATAGGTGACGGTGTCCTGGACTAGGGGGTATTCACCACGTCGTCTCCCGATCTATTAGATTGGGCCGAGGACCCCCGTGGCCGTATACTCATGGGCCAGTTCGGACGGCTACCGCATACAAGGAAGATTCCACAAGACTTGGCGATCAAGACAAGGACTTCTCCCCACCGGCGTATTCGGCTAGGACTCTTGTTATCCTAGGCCTCCGGTGCATTATATAAACCGATGCCAGGCTAGTCGATAGATATACTCCATATACAACATATACAACAATCATACCATAGGCTAGCTTCTAGGATTTAGCCTCTACAATCTCGTGGTAGATCAACTCTTGTACTACCCATATCATCAATATTAATCAAGCAGGATGTAGGGTTTTACCTCCATCAAGAGGGCCCGAACCTGGGTAAAACTTCGTGCCCCTTGCCTCCTGTTACCATCGATCCTAGACGCATAGTTTGGGACCCCCTACCCAAGATCCGCCGGTTTTGACACCGACATTGGTGCTTTCATTGAGAGTTCCGCTGTGTGATCGACAAAAGGTCGATGGCTCGCCTGCAGATCAACTGCGACTTCGGCATCTTCGTCACCAGCTCGACTGGTCACCTTGGTTCGACCAAGAATTGCGCCCCATGTTTGGATCACCATGTTCAGACGAGGGCCTTCATCAAACATCAACTCCGATCTCTATCAAGATCACGGAGGAATCATCCATGGAGCTCGGGGGCTCAACGTCAACATTGCCCTCAAGCGACCGTGCTGTTTTTCTGGACAGCGAACTCGTATCTTCTGCCACCACCTCCTCGAGCATCGCTTTGACGGTCGCTTTGGTGGAATTGTGCGGAATTGAGTCTACAACAACCCTGGAAAATTTCGTCGAGTTCCGATGAAGGAATCTCTGGCAATCCACGATATACCGGAGCTCTGTCAAATATGGACGCCAATTTGGATGTATTTAGGGCGTGGTGTCGAGCTTCTAGCTCGGACATCCTTTGGAAGATCCAACCGTTGATTGGCTGCGGAATTCCTGTATCTACCACCTCTCAAAATTTCAGCTCGATCCGACCGTCCAAACTCCAGGAACCTTCCGATTAGTGCATCACTTTTCGGATGTGTTTTCTGCACGAAAACAAATCCGACCCGAGTTCATCTTTTTTATGAACAGGATTTCGGACATCCCTTTTGAAGGAAGTTTTGTAAGGGGTATTGTGTTTCGTTCCCGAACACGTCCCAATAACTTTAAGATCTTTTGAACATGATCTTCAACATCATGCTGGTGTCAAATCAGTCCGGCAATATTACTCCACGGCTGCCGACCTGCGCTAGACACGTCGTCACTTTAGCCGAGCTCAACTTCTTCGGATCATCATCTTGGCAAGCCGAATAAGAGTCCGACATCGCGAAGGATAAATCATCATCAACATCGCCGCCCCACGTATTACACGGAGCGGGCATACCAGCATCGCCGCACGGTCGCTTCATCAAGCCGACATCAACCACGTCACGACCTGCATCGACAGGGCCGCACTACTGGTTCTTCAAGCTGGTGTCCATCGCGCCGACCTGCTTCGACTCATCGGCTGACGTCGAGGCTTCGACATCTCGGCTGGACCAGGGGCTTCGCCATCTCTTCATCAACCTACTCCGAACACTTCGGCGTCACTAGCCGACCAGCTCCGTCACGTTAGCTGGGCCGAGGGCTTTGCCTCGGCGAGTCAACCTTTACCAGCATTGCCATGCCATCGTTTTATCGCCCATCAGACAATGGGTGTGCAGAGCGAGTCCCAATTTTGGGAATCACCTTCCTTCGGATTGCTACAACAAATAAACCAGGTGCTATTAATCCCAGTATCTTTTGCTTGTTTGGGTTCATTTTTCCCAAGGAATTATTACTTTGGTTTGTCTATGATATGTACACAGGTCTATCAAATGGTGACCGCATTAATGACGGTCGCGTGGTGGTTCGATCAGTTTCCGTACATAGTCCGGTGAACGCCGCATCCGAAGCTCAAACCGACCTGTGAATTCAGGCTTTGCCACGCCTTTACTACATCACGCCGACGCCCTGCATCGACATTAACTTCGGCGCCAGGCCATATTTCTTCTATTCCTCACTTTGCATAAATTATTTATTATGCAACACATTTTTTTAATTATCATTATTACTATTATCTCCGGTTTGCACTATTTTTTGTGCACAGGAAAATGATCCGGGGACTTCGGCGTCACTCTGTCGGTCTACATTGACCGTGCTATGTCACCACTTCGGCGTGTCAAGCTCTCCGCTCCGCCACCTCAGGACCAGCTTGGGGGATGGAACCTTGCCCCGCATCAAGCTCGGACCGCGTTATCAATACCGAACACATTAACCAGCTAAGTCGCTTTCATGCTCAAAGCTTTAATTTCTAACTTGTGTTCGGGTCGACCAAGCATTATACTTTTTTGGAAAAAAGTTGCTTGTAAAAAATTTCCTTGTCCAAACTTTGTTTGTGACACACAAATTCAAGGACCCAATTCACTTGGGGGCTTCATTTATGAAGCTTTTCCTCTTGCATATGATTATACTTGTACGGCTTCGTTCCTTGTTCGTGTATTATGCCACAATATGCACCATATTGACTTAAGCGATTTACAAGCTGGGTTGCCTCGCTCCTATGTTTACCCCTACGTTCCCGATTGTTCGGCTAGGGAGTAAAGGGAGCACCTCTGCGATTGTCATGATCGGGTCAACCGAGCCGGGCCTCAGACTGGGTGAAGCCGAAAGCTAGCGCTCTTATAGTTTTCAATGATGGTCGGCACACAACGGAACTCATGAGTACAAAAAATCTATTGCACAAGTCTCATAATAACAATGAGCACCGAAGAAAGGTATCGGTGGGGGTAGTATTTTCTTCGAAGATGCTTCTTACACTTCACGGTAATATAGCATAAGTTCCCTGAGCGTGCTTTGTCTGTTACAGCCTTATGGCCTGATTGCCTGGTTATTGGAAACACCGTCGATATTCTCGACCAATGGAGTACATAACACTTTTCGGTCCTTGACTGAAGAGGGAGAAGCTGACGGTCGGTTAAGACGCGTTTAAAGTTTGGTTGAACATAGATATGATATAAGTACTTCGGTACATGCAATCATTCTGCTACCCAAGTCACTTGGGGGCTCTTAAGTTTATTTGAGCCATCTTATAATAAGTGTTCTTCTTCGTAGTCGTTGCAAAGTTTTATTATTATTATTTATCACTCCTTTTTTCGACACGAGTGTGCGGTCACTAGCCGGAGAGCCTAATTTCTCTCTCAAAGCCGCTAGAGTTTAGTTTGCTAAACTGGCCTGATGAGAAGTACTCTGCCCTCGGGATAGGAGGTTGAAGCTGTAGGCTGACCCGCTCGAAGTCTTGAGATAGGATGTATCATGTTAAAGCACGATAGAAGCACTTCCTTTTTCTCAGACCAATTTTCAGATTGGCACCGAACACTTGATATTGTTCGGACGTCATGTTTTTACTGACGTTTCTTGGTTTTCCAAGCTTTTTGGCACATTTAAACTATTTGTGCTTTTCCAGCATTAGTCTTGCAGTGCAACGCCAGACACCTTTAGGGATTCGGCAAAAACATTCTCAGATATTGCTATATATGCATCGGTTTCGAATTGTGTCTTCGGTCAATAGTTGGGTTGCCCGGCTCCTGCACTTGCTTCCTACATTCCGTTTTGTTCGGCTAGGCATGCAAAGGGAGAACCACTACGATTGTGCTTCCAGCTCACATGGTTAAGCACCTTAGTGGAGAAAGCCGAAAACTGACTGTCATAATAAGCATAAATTGGTCAGTGATCCGATGACTATGACGGGCCATTCATAACATTGGCCGAAGTGTTTACGGCTTGACCTCGACTGTCGCCGAGCACTACCGGGGGCTATTAACTGGCCTCCCAAACTAAATTCTCGAACTGAGGTTTCATGATCATGCTTAGCATGACAACCCAAAGAAAGGAACCGATAGTGGGACTATTTTCTTTGGAATACATTTCTTCTGTTAAACAGTAATATAACATATCTCTCAGCGTACCTTTGTTTATAAAACCGTGTGGCCAGATTGCCTTGTTTGTCGTAAATCTTTTCCCTCATAAAGGCTTTATAAAGTAGGACAAACACTCCTCGGCTACTGGCCAAGGAGGTGGAAGCCGATGGTCGGTCAACAAAGTTTTGTACAATGCGGATCCGAGCATTAATGACATAAAGTACTTGGATACATAGTCATTACACATAATTTGTGATTTTACTATGGATATTGATCCTTAGTTCGGCCACCCGTGCCCGCATTAAGGCTCGGGGGCTACTGGGCTTCAGGCTTATTATTTACAAATATTAAAGGGGCACATCGATCCCCTGATCTGGTGTTGCCACCCGACCAGTGTCTCGGGGGCTACTGCATTGCTTCTCCAATGCAGAAAATTTTATGTGCAATATAGTTTCCGAGGAGATTTTGATCCTCAGGTTGGTCGGCCGCACCCAACCTAAGTCTTGAGGACTGAGCACACCGCTTTTGTGTCTCGAAGTATTCTGCCGAGCTAGGACTTGATCCTCAGGCCGATTTTGCAAATCAACCTGAGTCTCAGCGGCTACTGGGATCAGCGGTCTTATGTCATCCTTCATGTGCATCTCGGGTTTTAGACCGATACAGACCTTGAGAGCTACTTGCTATATATCTCGGCAGAGAATAAATTGCACCAACAAAAAATATTCACAAAAATCGGCCCACATTCGGGGTGGTGCACCACCTCGGAAGCAGTCCGGCATAAAGATCGGGCGCTAGTGGCTGGCTCCGTAGAGGGCATTTCCGGCATTAAGCTCGGCTGAACTCCTTCAACTTTTTTGAACTAAGGTGATATGACACCTCGGATATAGTCCGGCGTTGGAGCTCGGATACATTCTGGCGTTAGAGCTGGGAAGCGGTCCGGCGTTGGTGCTCGGCTGCAAAAGATACCTCGAATGCAGTCCGGCGTTGGAGCTCGGACGCAAGAGGACCCTGCCTCCCGGGAACAACTTCAAACCCGAGGTGTGGCATAAAAATAAACAAGGCATTGATAAAGGCTGGAAACTTAAAGGGGCTCCTCGGATACCCGATGTGTAAACTCGTCGAATGCATTTCGGCGATCCTCAAGATCGAAGATAAAGAAGATTTGTTGAACCAGTTTTCAAGACCGGCAATCAAAGATGAAGAACAGTTCGGAAGAATCGAAGAGCGTCCCTAACTTGAAGACCGGTTCAGGGGGCTACTGACGGTGTCCTGGACTAGGGGGTACTCACCACGTCATCACCAGATCTATTAGATTGGGCCGAGGACCCCCGTGGCCGTATACTCATGGGCCAGTTCGGACGGCTACCGCATACAAGGAAGATTCCACAAGACTTGGCGATCAAGACAAGGACTTCTCCCCACCGGCGTATTCGGCTAGGACTCTTGTTATACTAGGTCTCCGGTGCATTATATAAACCGAGGCCAGGCTAGTCGATAGATATACTCCATATACAACATATACAACAATCATACCATAGGCTAGCTTCTAGGGTTTAGCCTCTACTATCTCGTGGTAGATCAACTCTTGTACTACCCATATCATCAATATTAATCAAGCAGGACGTAGGGTTTTACCTCCATCAAGAGGGCCCGAACCTGGGTAAAACTTCGTGTCCATTGCCTCCTGTTACCATCGATCCTAGACGCACAGTTCGGGACCCCCTACCCGAGATCCGCCGGTTTTGACACCGATAACAGGCCAAGGCATCGGGCAAAGGTTTCCATTCCAGTGCAACGAGACCAAGACAAGCAGAGCGACAGGACGGAGGTCACCGTGGAGCCCAAGACGGCGTCATCACCAGTGCTTTTGGCAGCCGAAGACCACCTTTGGTCAGGATTACTTGTACTATATGTTCCCCTTCAAAATGGCCCATTGTTGGCGCCCTTCCCGCTCATTATTTGGGGAGAGGCCCAGGGCCTCTATAAGTAGAACTAGCCACATAGAGTAGAGAGGGATCCAGAAATCTGGTAGAGCCCTAGCAGAGAAAGAGAGAGAGGCGACTGAACTCACCCTAGCAGTTCATCGCACCAGCTCAAGAACACCTCTCGCGAAGCTGTTCTTACCTTGTACCGTTCATCATCAGCCCCCTGAGGCAATCCACCACACCACAGACTGGAGTAGGGTACTACACCACAACGGTGGCCCAAACCAGTATAAACCTCATGTCCCTTGTGTTGTTTGTTGTTTCCAGCTTAGATCACGCGAGGAGATTGGATGTAGATCGGCAGGGGAGAGATCTCCGTGCGCACCCCAGTGTTCGAACCTCAAGGGTCTGCCGGAACCCGAAATCCGACATTTGGCGCGCCAGGTAGGGGTGCACCAGAGTCCTCCCTCCTGACGACCCGCTCTCCCCCAACATCGCATCCCGCCCTCATGGCGGACAACGCGCCACCCGCTCCAGCAACAGATGTCGACACTAGGGCCAGGGGCTCCGGGCCTTGGCTCCCGCCTTGCGACAGGTGCAGTTGCCGCGCAAGTTCAGGCCCGAGATGCCGCCGCGCTACGACGGCGCGACGGACCCGATGATTTTCCTACTGGCGTACGAGGAGGCCGTCCTCAGAGCCGGGGGCGACGACCGGGTGATGGCCAATTGGTTACCCATGGCCCTCACCGGCATCCCGCCCGCATGGCTCCTCCACCTGCCGACCGCCTCTGCCACCTCCTAGGAGGAGCTGCGCGACCTCTTCCTCGCCCGTTTCGCCGCACCAGCGCCACCCTTCGTTGCGGCTCTCCTGGGTGGCCCCCAGGCACCACCCTCGAGCCATCATGTCAAGTCGTTCACCCGCCGGATCAGCACTGCCTCCAAGCGCCAAGAAGCCCCCCGGGCTGGGTGGCGCCCGAGGCCGATCTAACCTTCGACTCGAAGGACCACCCCTTCAACCCCATTGGTTTGGGCGCGCTCCCAATGCTGTGCACCCCCCACCATCTGCCAAGTGGCCATCACCAAGACCCTCATCGATGGTGGCGCCGGCCTAAATGTGCTCTCAGTGGAGGCCTTCAGCCTCCTCCACGTGCCGCTGGAGCGGCTCCAACCCAGCAGGCCTTTCTTGGGCGTCGGAGCCGGTTCCACCGCCTCCTTGGGACAGATCCGCCTCCCAGTGACCTTCGGCACCTGCGACAACTTCCGCACGGAGCTGATCGACTTTGACATCGCCCCTATTGGCCTCCCCTACAACGCCATCCTCGGCTACCCGGCCTTGGCTCGGTTCATGGCAGCAACTCACCCTGCGTACAACCTCATGAAGATGCCTGGGAGCAGTGGCGTCCTCACCGTGTCAGGAGACACAAGGGATGCGCTGCAGGTGCTCCAGCTTGTTTTCAGGGCGGCCGCGGTGGCGCAGCCCACTAGCACCGACGCCCTTGAGCCCAAGGGGGCTGCGCCAGCAAAAAAGAAGCAGTTGTTCACCCAAGACAAGGCGGAAACCAAGCAGGTACCAGTCGACGAGGGTGGGTCCGCTAGCGCCACCTTCACCATAGGGGCCAACCTCGAGCCCGAGCAGGAGAAAGCCCTAATCAAGTTCCTGCGCGCGACAAGAAGGTGTTCGCGTGGGAACCTGATCAGTTAGCAGGGGTCCCAAGGGAAGTGATTGAGCATCACCTCAACGTGTGCCCCAATGTGCGCCCCGTGAAGCAGAAGGCAAGGTGGCAGTCTACTGAGAAACAGGCTTTCATCGTTCAAGAGACCCGGAAGCTAGAGGCGGCAGGAGTTATCTGCGAGGTCTACTACCCTGATTGGCTGGCCAATCCGGTCATTGTGCCGAAAAGGGGAGGAAAGGAGTGCATGTGCGTCGACTTCACCAACCTCAACAAGGCCTGCCCGCAGGATCCATTTCCGCTCCCCCACATTGACCAGATAGTCGACTCCACTGCAGAGTGTGACCTATTGTGCTTCCTAGATGCCTTCTCGGGCTATCACCAGATCAATATGGCGGTAGAAGACGTGGAGAAGACGGTTTTCCTGACCCCGTGTGGAGTGTACTGCTATACGTGCATGCCGTTTGGGTTGCGCAATGCAGGCGCGACCTTTCAGCGGCTGATGCACATCGCCTTAGGCCGGCAGCTCGGGAGGAACGCTGAAGCTTACATCGATGACATTGTGGTGAAGTCTCGTGAGGCAAGAACCCTGATACAGGACCTGGAGGAAACCTTCGCAAGCCTTAACGAAGTGGACCTACAGCTCAACCCAGAGAAGTGCTTGTTTGGAGTCCCCTCGGGCAAGCTCCTGGGTTTCCTTCTATCCCACAGGGGAATCGAGGCCAACCCGGAGAAGGTCAAGGCAGTCGAAGACATGAGCCCGCCAAGGACCCTCAGAGAAATGCAGAAGCTCACCGGGCGTGTAACTGCGCTGGGGCGTTTCATCTCCAAGCTGGGGGAACGAGCGCTGCCCTTCTTCAAGCTGATGAAGAAAAAGGGTCCCTTCGAATGGACTGAAGAGGCCGACAAGGCATTCCAAGACCTCAAGAGGTACCTTACCAGTCCACCAGTGATGGTAGCTCCGCGTCCTCGGGAGCCCCTGGTGCTCTACCTTGTGGCCACCCCCTACTCCGCTAGCGCAGCCCTAGTAGCGGTCAGGGAGGAGCGCTGTGCCAAGGCCGCATCGACCATCCGAACTAAAGCAAAGCAGAGCCAGGAGGGCCTCGCGAAAGCCGCAACCGCAACCGGAAAGGAACAGCCGCAGCAAGAGAATGCACCCGGAGCAGGAGAGGCCTCTTCAGGCGACCAAGCACTGGGTGATGGGGTTATGTACCTAGGGTAGGGTCATGGACCTGATCCAAGTAACTTACCCAAGGACATATTTAGAAGAGGTCGCCTTCCAGTCGACCAACGAAGGACTCACTCGACTGGCCTGAAGGACTCGACCACGAAGACTCACTCGACCACCAGGAGGTCAAGAGGCACTCTGCACTGCAACGGCCTGTAATTAAGTAGCCTTTATGATAGTAAAGACACTTTATGTGGGGCGTTACCAGTAACGCCCCAGACTTAACTCACCTTAAACCCTCTCCTACGTGGGCTGGCTGGGGTCCTGGCGCACTCTATATTAGCCACCCCCCTCCACAGGCAGAAGGGTTCGGCACCTTGTAACTCATATACTCATAATCCACTCGACCGCCTCCGGGCTCCGAGACGTAGGGCTATTACTTCTTCCGAGAAGGGCCTGAACTCGTACATCCCTTGTGTTTACAACCTCTCCATAGCTAGGACCTTGCCTCTCCAAACCTACCCCCACTCTACTGTCAGGCTTAGAACCACGACAGTTGGCGCCCACCGTGGGGCAGGTGTTTTAGCGATTTTGTGGAGAAGTTGCGATTCTTCCGAGTACTTTCATCATGGTGTCTGCTGGAGTTTTGGTCGGGGGTCAAGAGATCCGTCTCGGCACTCTCACCTTCATCGCCGACGACTCCGCATGGCTCCAGGAGGCTCCACTCGACGTAGATGCGCTCCCCGTCCGCGGTGCGACGCATTTTCGCCCATGTGTTCGCGGCGTTCTGCTGCGGCAACCGTCGACCCAGTATCGGTCGGCTCCCCCATCGTCCACCCTCCCGGTCTCCCGCCAACGCAAGCGCTCGGGCCGGTCGAGGCTTCAGCGATGGGTGAGGCACGCGGTGGCTCGCCAATCGGCCACCACCCAAGTAGCGGCAGTCGAGCCCAACGAATCTCTCTACGGCCTGTTCGATCTGTCGACTGGCTCCGTAGAGACTGCATCCGAGTGCGGTAGCAGTGATCCAGCGGCGGAAATCTTGATGGTCGATGGGCCCCGCAGTCCCCCTGGCTTCGCCCGTGATGGTGGAGCAGGTGACGGAGGCGACCTCGCACGACGCCACGAAGAGTACCAGCCCGAGCCACTCGACTCTCTGCAAAGAGAGGAACTTCGCCGCAGGAACATGGATGCCCTGCGTACTCCCATCGCAGGAGAAACCCCCGAGGCTCGTGCCTTGGAGGAGGCACGTCTGGCCAATTTGGCCGAACGCACTCGACTGGAGAATCTTCAGCGAGCACTCGACGAGCGCGCGCGGCAACGAGTTCCCGACACCAGTCGACGTCAACTCTTCCCGCCGACTCAGGTATATCGAACCCCAATCCAGAATTTAGCAGCTGCGACCCGTATAGCAGAGTCCATCCAGCCTTCGCAGTCGGAAGCTGGCAGAGGTTTGCTGCAGATCAGGGATCTGCTCCGGGCAGCAGGAGATCAGAATTCAGCCGTGTCTCAGTCGCGCAACAGAATTCACAGTCGATCCGTCACTGTGAATACGGTTCAGTCGGCTCATAGCCCCAGATCGCCTCCGCGGCGTGAAGGGCGCGAGAATCGGCGAGATCAATATGGCGACAGACTCGACCGAGATGATATGCGTCGAGTGCCCAATTCCCCTCCGAGGGGTGGGTCTTACGCTCCTCGGTGGCAAGATGACAGGCGTCAGTACAGTACAGGGCGAAGGGTTCCAGTCGACCCCAGAGAACCAGGCTTCGATGCGCGATCCATTATCGTGCAAGGTTTGGTCGACCGGAACAGAGCCCATCGGGGCGGGCTCGACAGAGATGCACCCACAAGCAGTCGAGTGCATGTTTCTGGTCCCGAATGTTTCAGCAGAGCTATCAGGGCCGCAGTTATCCCTCCCAATTTCAGGTTGGCAACAGGAGTCAGCAAGTTCACTGGTGAGTCTAAGCCTGAAACTTGGCTTGAAGACTACCGAGTGGCAGTTCAGATTGGTGGTGGGAACGACGAGGTGGCCATGAAGCATTTGCCCCTCATGCTGGAAGGTTCTGCCAGGGCATGGTTGACTCAATTACCTCCTAGCAGCATTTACGCTTGGGAAGATCTGTCCCGGGTGTTCATCAAAACGTTTGAAGGGACTTGCAAGCGACCAACTGGATTGACAGAGTTGCAAGTCTGTGTGCAGAAGGCTAATGAGACTCTCAGAGAGTATATTCAGAGGTGGATCACTTTGCACCACACTGTGGAGAATGTGTCTGATCATCAGGCAGTCTGCGCCTTCAAAGATGGCGTCAAGAACAGAGAACTGAGTTTGAAGTTTGGTCGAACCGGTGACATGACCTTGAGTCGGATGATGGAGATTGCTACCAAGTACGCCAACGGCGAAGAAGAAGACCGACTCCGAAGCGGCAAGCACAAGCCGAGTCAGTCGGAAAAAGGAAACACCAGTCGGAAACAAAAGCGGAAGGCTGAACCAGCAGCTCCTTGAGAGGCTCTGGCCGTGACTCAGGGAAAGTCTAAGGGGAAACCAAAAGGATCCTGGAACCCCAAGAAGGTAAAGGATAAAGAAGGGAACGACGTGATGGATATGCCATGTCACATCCATACGAAGAAAGACGAACAGGGGAATATCATCTACCCGAAGCACACCACTCGCCAATATCGACTCCTGATCCAGCAGTTTCAGGGAAAACAGTCTAAGGACAAGGAGAAGGAGTCAGACAAGGCCGAAGACAAGGAGGACAGTGAGGAAGGATATCCGCATATCAACTCCACTCTGATGATCTTTGCAGATGTGGAAAGCAGGAGTCGACTGAAAGTCATTAACCGAGAGGTGAACATGGTTGCCCCCGCAAAAGCAAATTATCTGAAATGGTCTCAAACACCCATCACATTCGATCAATCTGATCACCCGACTCATATTGCCACCCCTGGGAGGCAAGCTTTGGTGGTCGATCCAGTTGTCGAAGGCACTCGACTGACAAAGGTGCTGATGGATGGTGGAAGCGGGCTGAATTTGTTGTATGCAGACACACTGAAAGGAATGGGCATTCCGATGTCCCGACTAAGCACTAGTAACATGAGCTTTCATGGAGTTATACCAGGGAAGAAGGCCGAGTCACTCGGCCAAATAGCTTTGGACGTGGTGTTTGGTGATTCGAAGCATTTTCGCAAAGAAAAGTTGACGTTCGAGGTCGTGGATTTTCAGAGTGCATATCATGCCATTTTGGGGAGACCAGCTTACGCACGGTTCATGGCTCGACCATGTTACGTGTACCTCAAATTGAAGATGTCCGGCCCCAAAGGAGTGATCACTGTCACCGGTGATCGGAAAAAGGCAGAAGAGTGCTTTCAGAAGGGCTCCAAGATTGCCGATTCCCAGGTGACAGCGGTCGAGTTCGAAGAATACAAGCAAAACGCAGATCCGAGTGACTTGCTGCGATCAAAGAAACCCGCCACAGAGTCTGCATTCCAGTCGTCCGGTGAGACGAAACCTGTTCACATTCACCCGACCGATCCCGATGCAGCTTCGACCCGTATCTCCACAACACTCGACCCAAAATAGGAAGAAGCGCTCATCCAGTTCCTCCGTGAGAACTGGGACATTTTTGCATGGAGGCCCGCTGACATGCCAGGTGTTCCCAGGGGACTGGCTGAGCATCGCCTAAGAGTCGACTCATCAGCAAAACCAGTCAAAGAGCATCTTCGACGGTCCGCCGTCCAGAAGAGAAAAGCCATTGGTGAAGAAGTGGCTCGACTGTTGGCGGCCGGATTTATCCGGGAGATATACCACTCCGAGTGGCTCGCTAATGTCGTCATGGTTCCTAAGAAGGACAAGTCGCTCCGAATGTGCATTGATTTCAAACACATCAACCGGGCCTGCCCGAAAGATCATTTTCCTCTCCCTCGCATAGATCAAATTGTTGACTCGACCGCGGGATGCGAGAGGTTATCTTTTTTAGATGCCTACTCCGGGTACCACCAGATCCGTCTGTACGGACCCGACGAGGTAAAAACAGCTTTCATCACTCCATTCGGGTGCTTCTGCTATATCACCATGCCATTCAGCCTCAAAAATGCCGGAGCCACATTTATGCGAATGATTCAGAAGTGTCTACTCACTCAAATCAGTCGGAATGTGGAAGCATATATGGATGATATTGTTGTCAAATCACGAAAAGGTTCCGACCTGCTCGCTGATCTCGCCGAAACATTTGCCAATCTCAGAAGATATGATATCAAGCTCAATCCATCAAAGTGCACATTTGGAGTCCCTGGTGGCAAGTTACTCGTTTTTCTCGTTTCCGAACGGGGAATCGACGCTAACCCAGAGAAGATTGGCACTATTCTCCGAATGAAATGCCCTGTGCGAGTGCACGATGTCCAGAAGCTTACTGGATGCTTGGCCGCATTAAGTCGATTCATCTCACGACTCGGTGAAAAGGCATTGCCTCTTTACCGACTGATGAAGAAGACAGACAAGTTCGAGTGGACTCCAGAAGCTGATGCAGCGTTTGCCGAGCTAAAAGCTCTGCTCTCCACCCAGCCGGTGCTTGCTGCTCCAATCAGCAAAGAGCCTCTGTTGCTCTATATCGCAGCCACAGGACAAGTCGTTAGTACTGTGCTAACGGTCGAGCGGGAAGAAGAAGGAAAAGCTCTCAAAGTTCAGCGCCCAGTGTATTATTTGTCTGAAGTCTTGACTCCATCCAAGCAGAGATATCCTCATTATCAGAAGCTTGTGTATGGAATATACATGACCACAAAGAAGGTTGCTCATTATTTTTCTGATCATTCCATCACAGTCGTCAGCGATGCTCCACTATCAGAGATTTTGCACAACAGAGATGCAACTGGTCGAGTGGCCAAATGGGCGATTGAACTTCTTCCCCTTGATATCAAGTTTGAGGCAAAGAAAGCCATTAAGTCCCAGGCAATAGCAGATTTCCTCGCCGAGTGGATTGAACAGCAGCAGCCGACTGAAGTTCACTCGGAGCATTGGACCATGTTCTTTGATGGCTCTAAGATGTTGAATGGTTTCGGTGCTGGGGTTGTCCTGGTTTCCCCCAGAGGAGATAAGCTCAGATATGTGCTCCAGATTCACTTTGATTCCTCCAACAATGAGGCAGAATATGAGGCCCTCTTATATGGGTTGCGCATGGCCATTTCACTCGGCGTCCGTCGCCTGATGGTCTATGGCGACTCGGATTTAGTGGTCAACCAGGTGATGAAAGAGTGGGACGTGAGAAGCCCAGCCATGACTGGATACTGCAGTGCAGTGAGGAAGCTGGAAAAGAAGTTCGAGGGGTTGGAGCTCCATCATATACCCCGACTGAAAAATCAAGCAGCTGATGATCTAGCAAAGATAGGTTCCAAGAGAGAAGCCATTCCGAGTGGTGTGTTCTTGGAGCATATACACACTCCGTCAGTCAAAGAAGATCCTTTCACCGAAGAAACTCCACAGCCCAAGAGTGCCACAAATCCGACTGAAGTTGAAGTCCCAGCGGTGGTCGACTTGGTCATGGAGGTTTTGGTGGTCATTCCCGACTGGACAGTTCCGTATGTCGCATATATCCTGAGAAAAGAGCTTCCAGAGGATGAGGAAGAGGCTCGACAGATCGTCCGTCGATCTAAGGCCTTTACCGTAATCAAAGGACAGTTATACAGAGAAAGCGCGACTGGAGTTGGTCAGAAGTGCATAACACCAGAAGAAGGTCGACTCATCCTCAATGCTATTCACTCGGGGACCTATGGTCATCATGCGTCCTCTCGGACCATCGTGGCCAAAGCATACCGAGCCGGATTTTACTGGCCAAAGGCGAATGAGATGGCAAAAGAGATAGTGGATAAGTGCGAGGGATGTCAGTTCTACTCGAATATGTCGCACAAGCCTGCGTCGGCCCTGAAGACCATCCCACTCGTCTGGCCTTTCGCAGTATGGGGACTGGACATGGTCGGTCCTTTGAGAACGGGACGAAGTGGCTTCACGCATGTACTGGTGGCAGTCGACAAGTTCACCAAGTGGATCGAGGCTAAACCAATCAAGAGCCTTGACACCGGTACTGCTGTTAGCTTCATCAGAGAACTAATATTCAGATATGGAGTCCCGCACAGCATCATTACGGATAATGGGTCGAACTTTGACTCAGAGGAATTCAAAGATTTCTGCAACTCCCAAGGCACACGGGTCGACTACGCTTCAGTCGCCCATCCGCAGTCGAATGGACAAGCAGAGCGAGCTAATGGACTGATTCTTAAGGGATTGAAGCCTCGACTGATGCGTGATCTCAAACACGCGGCTGGAGCCTGGGTAGACGAACTTCCCTCAGTGCTTTGGGGGCTGCGGACCACACCTAATCGGTCGACCGGAAGAACTCCATTCTTCTTGGTCTACGGAGCTGAAGCAGTCTTGCCGAGTGATCTTCTCCACAATGCTCCTCGAGTTGAAATCTACAACGAAGCAGAGGCTGAACAAGCGCGGCAGGACGCAGTCGACCTTTTAGAAGAAGAAAGGGAGATGGCTCTGATCCGGTCGACCATCTACCAACAAGATTTGCGTCGTTTCCACGCCAGAAATGTCAGAGGTCGAGCCTTCCAGGAAGGGGATTTAGTTCTCCGAGTGGATCAGCACAAACCACACAAGCTTGCTCCTTCTTGGGAAGGCCCCTTCATCGTCACCAAGGTTCTCCACAACGGGGCGTACCGTCTTTACAACGTCGAGCATAATATCGACGAGCCCCGAGCTTGGAACGCGGAGCTACTCCGCCCATTTTACACTTAAGTTTTATCACTCGGATGAGTTGCAATAAAATACTTCTGTAGTTCATGGACCTCAAAATAATAGTGTCATAGTTCCTACATAATTTCTGTCACTTTTTCCCCCCTCAGTGGGTGACTTAGCCGCGAATCCGTTTCGCCTAAGTTTATAAAAATCCTACCGAGTGGTGAGCCAGACTCTCACTCGGAGGCTTAGCTGCGAATCCGTTTCGCCTAAGTTATCAAAATCCTACCGAGTGAAGAGCAAGCCTCTCACTCGGAGGCTTAGCTGCAGCCCTGTGCTCGCCTAAGTTGTCAAAAATCCTACCGAGTGGTAAGCCAGACTTTCACTCGGGGGCTTAGCTGCAGTCCAAGCACTCGCCTAAGTTATAAAAATCCTACCGAGTGAGGAGCAACCCTCTCACTCGGAGGCTTAGCTGCAGTCCAAGCACTCGCCTAAGTTATAAAAATCCTACCGAGTGAGGAGCAACCCTCTCACTCGGGGGCTTAGCTGCAGTCCAAGCACTCGCCTAAGTTATAAAAATCCTACCGAGTGAGGAGCAACCCTCTCACTCG
>NC_041388.1:387275452-387322407 GCF_002162155.2 Triticum dicoccoides
CTCTCACTCGAGGGCTTAGCTGCAGTCCAAGCACTCGCCTAAGTTATCAAAATCCTACCGAGTGGTAAGCCAGACTTTCACTCGGGGGCTTAGCTGCAGCCCTGTGCTCGCCTAAGTTATCAAAATCCTACCGAGTGAAGAGCAACCCTCTCACTCGGGGGCTTAGCTGCAGTCCAAGCACTCGCCTAAGTTATCAAAATCCTACCGAGTGAAGAGCAACCCTCTCACTCGGAGGCTTAGCTGCAGTCTAAGCACTCGCCTAAGTTATAAAAATCCTCCCGAGTGAAGAGCAAACTTCTCACTCGGAGGCTTAGCTGCGGCCCAGTGTTCGCCTAAGTTATAGAAATCCTACCGAGTGGTAAGCCGGGCTTCCACTCGGAGGCTTAGCCGCAGCCCAATGCTCGCCTAAGTGGACTAAAGAATAAGTCGATTGCAGTAAAGGTGCCTTGCTTTGAACCTGCAAAAGACATTTCGATCCAAAGGCAATCATATTCAAACACCAAATTCAAGTTGGAATCGATATCTAAAGGAACCGAAAGTGCTCAGGCGTTGAGCCTGTTAAGGTTTATCGGTTACAATTCCACTCGGCATACCGAGGCAAATTTAAAGAGTCGAGCCAGAAGAAGTTTTTTACCCCTCCTGTGGAGGGCTGGAAGGTGCAACGAATTCATCAAGGTCAATTCCGTCGGCGATCCGAGTGGCAGCTGCAAGGAAAGTTTCCATAAAGGACCTGAAGTCGTGTTTCTTGGTGTTGGCCACCCGAAGAGCCGCCAGCTTCTCTTCTCGCGCATCTTTACAGTGGACTCGGGCCAGACACAGAGCAACATCTGCACCACACCGAGCCGAGGACTTCTTCCATTCCTGCACTCGACCAGGGATCGTGTTCAAGCGGGTCATCAGCGACTCAAGGTCATTCTGAAGTGTCTCCTCAGGCCAGAGCGTCGAGTCGATGCGAGATGTGGCAGCCTTCAGCCTTGCGAGATAGTCCACGACAGCTGCAACATGAGACTCCAGTCGGAAAACATCCATGGCAACTTCGTCGTTCACCGGAGAATTGACGGGGTCGAGGTTTGGCTCCAGTCGGCTGGTTTCCTCTTCAAAATTTTGGCAAAATTCTGCAAGGATGATCACTAAGTCAAGGAGATGGTCGAATGGAAAAACCACAATTGGAAATGTTCGCCAAGCATAGAGGTTTACCTTCAAGCATAAGAAACAGCTTCTTGGCAAGACCACTCAGGAAGGCCTCCAGATCAGTTTTCTTCCCAGTCAATTTGCTGACTTGGTCGGTCAGGGCAGCTTTATCAGTTTTCAGTCGACTGACCTCCTTGTTGGCGATCCCAAGAGCAGCTTTCAGATTGGTATTGTCTTGTTCAAGCTTGGTGACTGAAGCTAACTTCTCGTCAGCAAGCTTGATCTTCTCAGCTAGTTCGAGGTCTTTCTTCTGTTGGGCCTCCCTTACCTTACCTGCAAGTTACAGCAAGGTCAGATTTTGAAACAAGCAAGGGGAAAAGCAGTCGTCAGGATCTCACCAAACATACCTTCGGTCTCCTCCTTTGCCTTTGTCAGCTTCTCCTGAACCAGCTTCAAGCTCAGCTCGAGTTGAGTGTGCTTGTTTTCCAGCTCAGAGTAGCGAGCCACAAGATCACAAGAGTTCTGCGAAGAGCCAATCGACTAAACGTCAAATATAATTCACTTCCGAGTGAAAAAGGGAAAAACACACGTTTCTAAGACTACAGCCGAATACAAGCATTCGACCGTAGTCTCGGGGACTACACCCAGTGGGTGCACTCAGCGTGCCCCCACTAATCCTGTTGAAGACAAAGTCGACCAGTCGACCTCAAAAAAAAAGAGAAGGGAGATGTATTCTTTAAGACTGTAATCAACTGCAAGCAGTCGACCACAGTCTCGGGGACTACACCCAGTGGGTGCACTCAGCGTGCCCCCACCGGTTTGTGAAATCCAGTCGACATAGTCAACTGACAGAAAGATTGACAGCATAAAGCCTAAGGCCGACTGCCAGCAGTGGACCTTAGCCTTGGGGACTACACCCAGCGGGTGCACTCAGCGTGCCCCCGCTAAACACGGAGTTTAATCGACACACCCAGTGGGTGACTACTATAAATCCCGGAAAGGAAAAGTTTTTGGTAGCATATCCAACAGAACAAACGGTGGTCGACTGACCTGAACATTGCTTTGGAGGGCAGAACTGGCGTCATATGCCGCCTGGCTCGCATCCCGGATGGTCTTCAGCTGCTCCATCATGATTCCCGCCTGGCGTATTGCCTCCTTCGCCGCGCCAGCTTGGTCCTCCGGGACGTGGTGCGTTGTGAAGAGGGAGGGCTGCTGAGCACTCTTCAATGGATCTGCGAAGGACACCGTGTGTCGAGTGGTGTTCCCTTCCTCCGCAGTCGGAATCTCAGGCGCCGTCACATCCTGAGGCACCTTACTGGCGGACGCTTTCCGACTCCTCCTGCGCTTCAGTGGTTCTTCATCCTCATCATCATCAGGGAGATCGATAACAACATTGGGTGGGGCTACGGAGAAGAATCAGGATCAGAGATCGCGAGTCAGTCGACTAAGAACGGCGTTAAGAATACAGTACCTGGTTTCGAAGTTGCTGCGTCCTCCATCTCGTGGTCATCGGCCCGGGCTGAGGTTTCAGAAGTAGCAGCACTGCAACTCCAAAGGATCAGTCGACTAACTTCAGCATCGACCAGAGACAAAGTTCACACAAAATAAGAAGACTTAAGCAGCACGGTTACCCTGATATGGTGGGGATGGACACCTTCATCTTCGGCAGGAGCTTGATCGGCTTCGAAGAGGCCGCCCTGGGCTGCTTCGGCGCCTTTTCAGTCGGCACTGGAGAGGTGGTCCGAGGGCGTTTGGTCGACTGAGCAGCGGTCGCAAGCCCCTTACCACGTTCGGTCGAAGGGTCTTGGACAAGCTTCGACTGCCTTTCCGAGCGCGGTGGTACGACCTCCTCCTCCCCTTCTTCCTTGTCTTCAACGTCATCTTCATCACCGCCATCATCGCCGTCATCATCATCATCCTCTGCAACGTCCGAGTCCCATTCCTCCTCGTCCTGGCTCTCGCCTCCACTCGCCTCACCCTCCTCAGTCGGAGTTTGTGCCCCATTGGGCATCGAGTACAGCTCGGTGAGGGCCTAGCAGATATCAAGACAAGAGTCAGTCGACCAGTCGGCAGAGTAAACAGAAATGAATGCGACAAGAACGCAGTGGAGAGCAGAGCAAGTGTACCTTGTTTGGATCGCTGTGGTGGTCGAGTGGAGGAATCCTTCTGGCTCCGCGTGGGTTGTCCTTGTTCCCGGTAACGGCTACCATCCATCTTTCCAGAGTGACATCGTCGACTGCTTCTGGATGGACTCGAGTCTCGTCTTCAGTCCCACAGTACAACCACATGCAGTGGCTCCGGAACTGAAGGGGCTGGATGCGACGCCTGAGGAAGACCTCCAGGAGGTCCATGCCCGTCACTCCCTCCCGAACCAACTGCACCACGCGCTCCATCAGCATCTTCACGTCAGCTTTCTCCTCCGGGATCAACTTCAGAGAGGAAGGCTTGTTCACTCGGTCCATGGTAAACTGTGGGAGTCCACTCGACTGTCCCGGCGTCGACTGGTCCTGGCAGTAGAACCAGGTCGACTGCCAGCCTCTGACTGACTCGGGAAAGGTCATGGGCGGGAAGGTGCTCTTATTCCTCACCTGGATCCCCAGACCCCCACACATTTGGACGAGTCGGGTTCTCTCATCACCTGGGCTCGCCTTCTTCATGGTCTGAGAGAGACACGTGAATATATGTTTGAACAAACCCCAGTGCGGTCGACAGCCCAGGAAACCCTCACACATGGACACGAACGCGGCAAGATAAGCAATAGAGTTTGGGGTAAAGTGGTGGAGCTGCGCTCCAAAGAAATTCAAGAAGCCACGGAAGAAAACACTCGGCGGCAAGGAAAATCCACGATCAACATGGGTGGCCAAGAGCACACACTCACCCTCTTCTGGCTGGGGCTGCCACTCCTTCCCCGGAAGCCTCGCAGCTCCATGAGGGATCAAGCCCTTGTTGGCCATGTCGAGGAGGTCATTCTCTGTGATGGTCGACTGGATCCAGTCTCCTTGGACCCAGCCCTTCGGCAGGCGGGATCTGGACGAGGACCCGCCACGGCTGGTGGATCTCCCCTTTGCCTTCTCCGACGCCGACGCCTTCTTCGCACGTTCCAGCGCAGCCGTCTTCTCCTTGGCCATGGTTGCCGGCGAGATGCACGAAGGGAAGTGGTGCAGGGGCGAGAGCGAGCACGCTGGGCGGGGAAGAAGGAAGCAGAGAGAGAGAGAGAGAATGCTGAGGCACAGTACAGAAATCCTCACCGGGCGCATTTATAAGGCCCCTTCCGAGTGGATGACATGTGGGCCCGGTCGATCTAATCATATCAGGAACAGTTATGCAGACGGGATACGTGGCGGATAAAGCGGCGCGGAGATCGAGGCGTCTATGTCCCGTCCCATCCGAACGCCGCGGTCCGCTCCACTTCGCGCGCGTCCCCAAATTTCGCATCCCGCGGAATCCGCGAACAGCAGATCAGTCTATCAGACACGGGGTTTCCGGCGATCCGTCGCTCGAAGATCGTCGAAGCCCGAAAGATCACTCGACAAAAGAAGAGAATGGATCAAGTCGACTGAAGACAAGTTGCACACTGTCGACGAAGAGGTTCTTTGGTCCAGAACAGCGCACGACCAGAGCGCAAAGGTTAATCGGAAACGACATCAACTCCTTCTTCACTCGAAGCCTCAATCCATTCGGGGGCTAATGATGGGGTTATGTACCTAGGGTAGGGTCATGGACCTGATCCAAGTAACTTACCCAAGGACATCTTTAGAAGAGGTCGCCTTCCAGTCGACCAACAAAGGACTCACTCGACTGGCCTGAAGGACTCGACCACGAAGACTCACTCGACCACCAGGAGGTCAAGAGGCACCCTGCACTGCAACGGCCTGTAATTAAGTAGCCTTTATGATAGTAAAGACACTTTATGTGGGGCGTTACCAGTAACGCCCCAGACTTAACTCACCTTAAACCCTCTCCTACGTGGGCTGGCTGGGGTCCTGGCGCACTCTATATAAGCCACCCCCCTCCACAGGCAGAAGGGTTCGGCACCTTGTAACTCATATACTCATAATCCACTCGACCGCCTCCGGGCTCCGAGACGTAGGGCTATTACTTCTTCCGAGAAGGGGCTGAACTCGTACCTCCCTTGTGTTTACAACCTCTCCATAGCTAGGACCTTGCCTCTCCAAACCTACCCCCCACTCTACTGTCAGGCTTAGAACCACGACACTAGGAGCTCCGTCGTCTGAAGAGACGCCTCGACCTCTAGAGGACGCAAGCAGCGCCAGCACCCTCAACCTCGTCGAGCATCCCGTGTACTTCGTCAGCATGGTGCTACGGGATGCAAGGGCATGGTATCCCATGCCTCAAAAACTCCTCCTCGCGCTACTAGTGGCCTCACGCAAGCTGCGCCACTACTTTCAAGGACATCCCATCAAAGTCGTCTCAGCATCCCCCTTGGAAAGAGTGCTCAGGAGCCCCAACTCAGCTGGAAGGGTTGCTGAATGGAACATCGAGCTATAGGCATTTCAGCTAGAATTCAATACAACCAGAGTCATCAAGGGAGCCGCACTTGTGGATTTCGTGGCAGAATGGGCAGAAGCGCCGGGTCTCAAGGCAGGCAAAGACCGATCACTTTTCCCGGGAAGTGAAGCACCAGATGGCTGGGTCATGTACTTTGATGGGGCGTTCTCCCGACATGGTGCGGGAGCTGGCGCAGTGCTCGTATCCCCTACTCAGGAGAAACTCTACTATGCTTTACAACTTTGCTTCCAGCACAGAGAAAACGTCACCAACAACATAGCGGAGTACGAAGGCCTAATAGCAGGCTTGAAGGCCGCAACTGCCTTAAGGGTGAAGCGCCTCATCATCAAGAGCGGTTTGCAGCTCCTCGTCAACTTCTCCAACAAGATATACGAGCCAAAGGACAAGCACATGGAAGCCTACCTCCTTGAGGTTCGTAAGATGGAGAAACAGTTCTAGGGCTGGAGTTGCAGCATGTGCGTCACGGCACCAATCAGGAGGTTGATGACATTGCCAAGAGGGCATCTAGGCAGCTGCCTCAGGAGCCTGGCATCTTTGAGGAGCGGCTCTTCACACCCTCGGCGGTGCCGTCACTGTTGAGCACGGCGCAACCAAGGGAGGAGCTCCCTCAGCCGCCTGCCTCAGGAGCCCCGGTCTGCGGCCCAGCCTCAGGGGTGTTGGGGAACGTAGCAATAATTCAAAATTTTCCTATGTGTCACCAAGATCAATCTAGGAGATACTAGCAATGAGAGAGAGGGAGTGCATCTTCATACCCTTGAAGATCGCTAAGCGGAAGCGTTCAAGAGAACGGGGTTGATGGAGTCGTACTCGTCGTGATCCAAATCACCGATGATCCTAGCGCCGAACGGACGGCACCTCCGCGTTCAACACACGTACGGAGAGGAGACGTCTCCTCCTTCTTGATCCAGCAAGGGGGAGGAGAAGTTGATGGAGATGCAGCAGCACGATGACGTGGTGGTGAAAGTAGCGGGATCCCGGCAGGGCTTCGCCAAGCACAAGCGGGAAGGAACATGTGTCACGGGAGGGAGGGAGGCACCAGGGCTTCAGGTGCGGCTGCCCTCCCTCCCCTCCACTATATATAGGGGCCTAGGGGGCGCCGGCCCCTTGTAGATCCCATCTAGGGAGGGGGGCGGCAGCCCTAGGGGTGGCTTGGCCTCCAAGCCAAGTGGAGGCGCCCCCACCCCTTAGGGTTTCTAACCCTAGGCGCATGGGAGGCCCAAGGGGGGCGCACCAGGCCACTAGGGGCTGGTTCCCATGCCCTTTCAGCCCATGGGGCCCTCCGGGATAGGTGGCCCCATCCGGTGGACCCCCGGGACCCTTCCGGTGGTCCCGGTACAATACCGATGACTCCCGAAACTCTCCCGGTGGCCGAAATTGGACTTCCTATATATAAATCTTTACCTCCGAACCATTACAGAACTCCTCGTGACGTCCGGGATCTCATACGAGACTCCGAACAACTTTCGTTTTACCGCATACTAATATCTCTACAACCCTAGCGTCACTGAACCTTAAGTGTGTAGACCCTACGGGTTCGGGAACCATGCAGACATGACCAAGACAACTCTCCGGCCAATAACCAACAACGGGGTCTGGATACCCATGTTGGCTCCCACATGTTCCACGATGATCTCATCGGACGAACCATGATGTCGAGGATTCAATCAATCCCGTATACAATTCCCTTTGTCAATCGTTACGATACTTGCTCGAGATTCGATCGTCGGTATCCCGATACCTCGTTCAATCTCGTCACCGGCAAGTCTCTTTACTCGTTCCGTAACACATCATCCCGTGGTCAACTCCTTGGTCACATTGTGCACATTATGATGATGTCCTACCGAGTGGGCCTAGAGATACCTCTCCGTTACACGGAGTGACAAATCCCAGTCTCGATTCGTGCCAACCCAACAGACACTTTCGGAGATACCCGTAGTGCACCTTTATAGCCACCCAGTTACGTTGTGACGTTTGGTACACCCAAAGCATTCCTACGGTATCCGGGAGTTGCACAATCTCATGGTCTAAGGAAATGATACTTGACATTAGAAAAGCTTTAGCATACGAACTACACGATCTTGTGCTAGGCTTAGGATTGGGTCTTGTCCATCACATCATTCTCCTAATGATGTGATCCCGTTATCAACGACATCCAATGACCATGGTCAGGAAACCGTAACCATCTATTGATCAACGAGCTAGTCAACTAGAGGCTTACTAGGGACATGGTGTTGTCTATGTATCCACACATGTATCTGAGTTTCCTATCAATAAAATTTTAGCATGGATAATAAACAAATATCATGAACAAGGAAATATAATAATAACTAATTTATTATTGCCTCTAATGCATATTTCCAACAGTCTACCACTTGCACTAGAGTCAATAATCCAGTTCACATTGCTATGTGATTAACACTCAAGGTCACATCCCCATGTGACTAACACCCAAAGAGTTTACTAGAGTCAATAATCTAGTTCACATTACCATGTGGTTAACACTCAATGAGTTCTAGGTTTGATCATGTTATGCTTGTGAGAGATGTTATAGTCAACGGGTCTGAACCTTTCAAATCCGTGTGTGCTTTACAAATCTCTATGTCATCTTGTAGATGCAGCTACCACGCTCTTTTGGAACTATTCCAAATAATTGTTCTACTATACGAATCCGGTTTACTACTCAGAATCATCCAGATTAGTGTCAAAGATTGCATCGGCGTAACCCTTTACGACGAACTCTTTTACCACCTCCATAATCGAGAAAATTCCTTAGTCCACTAGTTACTAAGGATAACCTTGACCGTTGTCCTATGATCCATTCCTAGATCACACTTGTACCCCTTGACTGACTCAAGGCTTAGCACGCTTCAGGTGCGGAACACAACATTGCATACTTTAGATCCTACGTCTAAAGCATAGGGGACGACCTTCGTCCTTTCTCTCTATTTTGTTGTGGTCAGGTCTTGAGTTTTACTCAATACCCATACCTTATAACACAACCAAGAACTCCTTCTTTGCCGATCTATTTTGAACTCCTTCAAAATCTTGTCACGGTATGTATTCATTTGAAAGTACCATTAAGCGTTTTTGATCTATCCTTATAGATCTTGATGCTCAATGTTCAAGTAGCTTAATCCAGGTTTTCCATTGAAAAATACTTTTCAAATAACCCTGCATGCTTTCCAGAAATTCTACATCATTTCTGATCAACAATATGTTAACAACATATACTCATCAATAATTCTATAGTGCTCCCACTCAATTCTTTGCAAATACAAGTTTCTCATAAACTTTGTATAAACCCAAAATCTTTGATCATCTCATCAAAGCGTACATTCCAATTCCGAGGTGCTTACTCCAGTCCTTAGAAGGATAGCTGGAGCTTTGCATACTTGTTAGAATCTTTCAGGATTGACAAATCTTCTGGTTGTATCACATACAACCTTTCCTCAAGAAAAATGTCGAGGAAACAATGTTTTGACATCCTATCTGCAAGATTTCATAAATAATGTGGTAACTACTAACATAATTCCAACAGACTCTTAGCATCGCTACGAGTGAGAAAGTCTCATCGTAGTCAAATCCCTGAACTTGTCGGGAAACATCTTAACGACAAGTCGAGCTTTCTTAATGGTGACACTTACCATCATTGTCTGTCTTCCTTTTAAAATCCATCTGCACCCAACAGCCTTACGACCATCAAGTAGTTCTTTCAAAGTCTATACTTTGTTTTATACATGGATCCTCTCTCGGATTTTATGGCCTCAAGCCATTCGTCAGAATCCGGGCCCACCATCGCTTCTCCATAGATCGTAGGTTCATTGTTGTCTAGCAACATGACTTCCAAGACAGGATTACGTACCACTCTGAGGTAGTACACATCCTTGTCGACCTATGAGGTTTGGTAGTGACTTGATTCGGAGTTTCATGATCACTATCATAAGCTTCCACTTCAATTGGTGTAGGTGCCACAGGAACAACTTCCTGTGCCCTGCTACACACTAGTTGAAGTGACGGTTCAATAACCTCATCAAGTCTCCACCATCCTCCCACTCAATTCTTTCAAGAGAAACTTTTCCTCGAGAAAATACCTGTTTCTAGAAACGATCACTTTTGCTTCCGGATCTGGAATAGGAGGTATACCCAACTATTGTTGGGTATTCTATGAAGATGCATTTATCCGCTTTGGGTTCGAGCTTATCAGCCTGAAACCTTTTCACATAAGCATCGCAGCCCCAAACTTTTAAGAAACGACAGCTTAGGTTTCTCTAAACCATAGTTCATATGGTGTCGTCTCAAAAGAATTGTGTGGTGCCCTATTTAAAGTGAATGCGGTTGTCTCTAATGCCTAACCCATAAACGATAGTGGTAATTCGATAAGAGACATCATGGTATGCACTATATCCAATAGGGTGCAGTTATGATGTCCGGACACACCATCACACTATGGTGGTCTAGGAGGTATTAGTTGTGAAACAATTTCCACAATGTCTTAATTGTGTGCCAAACTCGTAACTCAGATATTCATCTCTATGATCATATCATAGACATTTTATCATCTTGTCACGACGATCTTCAACTTCACTCTGAAATTACTTAAACCTTTCAATAATTCAGATTTGTGTTTCATCAAGTAAATATACTCAATATCTACTCAAATCATCTGTGAAGTAAGAACATAACGATATCCACTGCGTGCCTCAGCACTCATTGGACTGCACACATCAAAATGTATTACTTCCAACAAGTTGCTTTCTTGTTCCATCTTACTGAAAACGAGGCCTTTCAGTCATGTTGCCCATGTGGTATGATTTGCATGTCTCAAGTGATTCAAAATCAAGTGAGTCCAAACGATCCATCTGCATGGAGTTTCTCCATGTATATCTACCAATAGACATGGTTCGCATGTCTCAATCTTTTCAAAACAAGTGAGTCCAAAGATCCATCAACATGGAGCTTCTTCATGTGTTTTATACCAATATGACTCAAATGGCAGTGCCACAAGTATGTGGTACTATCATTACTATCTTATATCTTTTGGCATGAACATATGTATCACTATGATCGAGATTCAATAAACCATTCATTTTAGGTGCAAGACCATTGAAGGTATTATTCAAATAAACAGAGTAACCATTATTCTCTTCAAATGAATAACCGTATTGCGATAAACATAATCCAATCATGTCTATGCTCAACGCAAACACCAAATAACAATTATTTAGGTTTAACACCAATCTCGATGGTAGAGGGAGCATGCGATGCTTGATCACATCAACCTTGGAAACACTTCCAACACATATCGTCATCTCACCTTCAGCTAGTCTCCGTAGCCTTTTATTTCGAGTTACTAACGCTTAGCAACCGAACCGGTATTTATTACCCTGGTGCTACTAGGAGTACTAATAAAGTACACAATAATATAATGTATATTCAAAATACTTCTGTCGACCTTGCCAGCCTTCTCATTTACCAAGTATCTAGGGTAGTTCTGCTTCAGTGACCGTTCCCCTCATTATAGAAGCACTTAGTCTCGGGTTTGGTTCAACCTTGGATTTCTTCACTAGAGCAGCAACTGATTTGCCGTCTCATGAAGTATCCCTTCTTTCCCTTGACCTTCTTGAAACTAGTGGTTGAACCATCAACAATTGATGCTCCTACTTGATTTCTACTTTCGCGGTGTCAAACATCGCGAGTTGCTCAAGGATCATCATGTCTATCCCTGATATGTTATAGTTCATCACGAAGCTCCAATAGCTTGGTGGCAGTGACTATGGAGAACCATCACTATCTCATCTGGAAGATTAACTCCCACTCGATTCAAGCGATTGTAGCACTCAGACAATCTGAGCACATGCTCAACGATTGAGTTTTTCTCCCTTAGTTTGCAGGCTTAAGAAACTTGTCAAAGGTCTCATACCTCTTGACGTGGGCATTAGTCTGAAATTCTAATTTCAGTCTTTGGAACATCTCATATGTTTTGCGATGTTTCAAAAACGTCTTTGGTGCCACAATTCTAAACCGTTAGTATTACGTACTGGACTATCACGAAGTCATCAAAACGTGTATGTCAGATGTTTCCCAACATCTACAGACGATGCTCGAGGTTCAACACTCTGAGCGGTGCATTAAGGACATAGCCCTTCTGTGCAGCAATGAGGACAATCCTCAGTTCATGGACCTAGTCCGCATAATTGCTACTTTCAACTCTCAACTAAATTTTCTCTAGGAACATATCTAAAACAATAGAACCAAAGCGTGAGCTACGACATAATTTGCAAAGACCTTTTGACTATGTTCATGATAATTAAGTTCATCTAATCAAATTATTCAATGAACTCCCACTTAGATAGACATCCCTCTAGTCATCATCGGTGAACATCTTCATGTTGATCGTATCCACTATACGACTCATGTTCGACCTTTCGGTCTTCCGTGTTCTGAGACCATGTCTGTACATGCTAGGCTCGTCAAGTTAACCTAAGTGTATTGCATGTGTAAATCTGGCTTACACCCGTTGTATGCGAACGTTAGAACCTATCACACCCGATCATCACGTGGTGCTTCGGAACAACGGACCTTAGCAATGGTGCACAGTTAGGGGGAACACCTTCTTGAAATTATTGTGAGGGATCATCTTATTTATGCTACCGTCGTTCTAAGCAAATAAGATGTAAACATGACAAACATCACATGCAAATCATAAAGTGACATGATATGGCCAATATCATCTTGCGCCTTTGACCTCCATCTTCGAGGCGCGGCATGAACACCATCGTCACCGGCATGACACCATGATCTCCATCATCATGATCTCCATCATCGTGTCTTCATGAAGTTGCCTCGCCAACTATTACTTCTACTACTATGGCTAACGGTTAGCAATAAAGTAAAGTAATTACATGGCATTTTCATTGACACGTAGGTCATAAATAAATTAAGACAACTCCTATGGCTCCTGCCGGTTGTCATACTCATCGACATGCCAGTTGTGATTCCTATTACAAGAACATGATCAATCTCATACATCACATATATCATTCATCACATCCTTTTGGCCATATCACATCACATAGCATACCCTGCAAAAACAAGTTAGACGTCCTCTAATTCTTGTTGCATGTTTTACGTGGCTGCTATGGGTTTCTAGCAAGAACGTTTCTTACCTACGCAAAACCACAACGGTGATATGCCAATTGCTATTTACCCTTCATAAGGACCCTTTTCATCGAATCCGATCCGACTAAAGTGGGAGAGACAGACACCCGACAGCCACCTTATGCATCAAGTGCATTTCAGTCGGTGGAACCAGTCTCACGTAAGCGTACATGTAAGGTCGGTCCGGGCCGCTTCATCCCACAATGCCGCCGGATCAAGATAAGACTAGTAACTGCAAGGAAATTGAACAAATCATCACCCACAACTGCTTTGTGTTCTACTCGTGCATAGAATCTACGCATAGACCTAGCTCTGATACCACTGTTGGGGAACGTAGCAATAATTCAAAATTTTCCTACATGTCACCAAGATCAATCTAGGAGATACTAGCAACGAGAGAGAGAGGGAGTGCATCTTCATACCCTTGAAGATCGCTAAGAGGAAGCGTTCAAGAGAACGGGGTTGATGGAGTCGTACTCGTCGTGATCCAAATCACCGATGATCCTAGCGTCGAACGGACGACACGTCCACATTCGACACACGTACGGAGCGGAGACGTCTCCTCCTTCTTGATCCAGCAAGGGGGGGAGGAGAAGTTGATGGAGATCCAGCAGCATGACAGCGTGGTGGTGAAAGTAGTGGGATCCCGGCAGGGCTTCGCCAAGCACAAGCGGGGAGGAAGAGGTGTCACGGGAGGGAGGGAGGCGCCAGGGCTTCAGGTGTGGCTGCCCTCCCTCCCCTACACTATATATAGGGGCCTAGGGGGGCGCCGACCCCTTGTAGATCCCATCTAGGGAGGGGGGCGGCAGCCCTAGGGGTGGCTTGGCCTCCAAGCCAAGTGGAGGCGCCCCCACCCCTTAGGGTTTCTAACCCTAGGCACATGGAAGGCCCAAGGGGGGCGCACCAGCCCACTAGGGGCTGGTTCCCACGCCCCTTCAGCCCATGGGGCCCTCCGGGATAGGTGGCCCCACCCGGTGGACCCTCGGGACCCTTCCGGTGGTCCTGGTGCAATACCGATGACTCCCAAAACTCTCCCGGTGGCCGAAACTGGACTTCCTATATATAAATCTTTACCTCCGGACCATTCTGGAACTCCTCGTGACGTTCGGGATCTCATCCGGGACTCCGAACAACTTTCGGTTTACCACATACTAATATCTCTACAACCCTAGCATCACCGAACCTTAAGTGTGTAGACCCTACGGGTTCGGGAACCATGCAGACATGACCGAGACAACTCTCCGGCCAATAACCAACAGCGGGATCTGGATACCCATGTTGGCTCCCACATGTTCCACGATGATCTCATCGGATGAACCACGATGTCGAGGATTCAATCAATCCCGTATACAATTCCCTTTGTCAATTGTTACGATACTTGCTCGAGATTCGATCGTCGGTATCCCGTTACCTCGTTCAATCTCGTTACCGGCAAGTCTCTTTACTCGTTCCGTAACACATCATCCCGTGATCAACTCCTTGGTCACATTGTGCACATTATGATGATGTCCTGCCAAGTGGGCCCAGAGATACCTCTCCGCTACACGGAGTGACAAATCCCAGTCTTGATTCGTGCCAACCCAACAGACACTTTCGGAGATACCCGTAGTGCACCTTTATAGCCACCCAGTTACGTTGTGACGTTTGGTACACCCAAAGCATTCCTACGGTATCCAGGAGTTGCACAATCTCATGGTCTAAGGAAATGATACTTGACATTAGAAAAGCTTTAGCATACGAACTACACGATCTTGTGCTAGGCTTAGGATTGGGTCTTGTCCATCACATCATTCTCCTAATGATGTGATCCCGTTATCAACGACATCCAATGTCCATGGTCAGGAAACCGTAACCATCTATTGATCAACGAGCTAGTCAACTAGAGGCTTACTAGGGACATGGTGTTGTCTATGTATCCACACATGTATCTGAGTTTCCTATCAATACAATTCTAGCATGGATAATAAACGATTATCATGAACAAGGAAATATAATAGTAACTAATTTATTATTGCCTCTAGGGCATATTTCCAACAAGGGGCATGCCTACTCCTAGCGTTAGAGCCTCAGGAAGGGTGTTGGATCCCGGAGCTCAAGAACTACCTGATGCAGGGGACTCTGCCGGAGAATGAGGAGGAGGCGAAGCGTGTGGTGCGGCAGGCCACGGCTTATTGCATCAGGGATGGAGAGCTCTACGGGAAGCGACCAAATGACGTGTCCCTCCATTGCATCTCCCGAGAGCAAGGGAAGGAGCTATTGGCGGACATACACGGCGGAGACTGCGGGCACCACTCGTCGTCACGGACCCTCGTCGGCAAGGCATTCCGTAGTGGATTCTATTGGCCCGCAGCGCTCAACGACGTCGTTGAGCTTGTGAAGGCTTGTGAGGCCTGCCAGTTTCACGCTAAGCATATCCATCAGCATGTGGGGGGTCTACAGACTATACCCCTCTCATGGTCGTTCGCAGTTTGGGGGCTGGACATTCTGGGCCAGTTTCCTCGGGCGCCAGGGGGCTATCGCTACCTCTACGTCGTCGTGGACAAATTCACCAAGTGGGCTGAGGTGGAAGCCGTCCACACAATCCCGGCAGGCTCAGCGGTCAAATTCATCAAGGGCCTCGTGAGCCGATTTGGGGTGCTCAACCGCATCATCTCCGACAACAGTTCGCAATTCACCAGTATTCTCTTCAAAACGTACTGTGCTAACCTTGGAACGCAGATATGCTACGCTTCGGTAGCACACCCCCGGAGCAACGGCCAGGCCGAGCGGGCCAATGCGGAGGTCCTGAGGGGCCTCAACGCCAGGACCTTCAAGAAGAAACTGGAAGCCTATGGCAGGGGATGGTACGATGAGCTCCAGTCTGTGATGTGGTCAATCTGCACAACTGCGACCAAGCCGACTGGCGAGATCATGTTCTTCCACGTCTACGGAGCAGAGGCTGTTCTCCCTCACGAGGTCAGGCGTCGCTCCACACGGGTCCTGGCGTTCGACAAGACGCAGCACGATGCCATGCGGGGGATGGATCTCGTGCTGGGGGAGGAACACCATCGAGAAGCCGCACTACGAGCGGCAAGGTATCAACAGGCGCTGCGACGATACCACTGCCGCAACATCCGCCCCAGAACTCTTGAGGTAGGGGATCTTGTGCTCAGACGAGTTCTCTCCAGGGAGGGGCTGCACAAGCTCTCTCCCATGTGGGAGGGCCCATTCAAGGTTGTTCATGTTTCCAGGCCTGGCTCCGCGTGCTTGGAGACCATAGAGGGGGTACCCATCCAGAACGCGTGGAACATTCAACATCTTCGGAGGTTCTATCCCTGAGCGAGGCCTAGCGCCTAGGAAAGGCCCGGTGCTTGTGAAGAAGGCGAATGTCTGTGAAGCTACTGCGTTTTGGGAAAGGCCCGGTGCCTGTGAAGAAGGCGAATGCCTGTGAAGCTGCTGCGTTTTGGGAAAGGCCCGATGCCTGTGAAGAAGGCGAATGCCCGTGAAGCTGCTGCGTTTTGGGAAAGGCCCGGTGCCTGTGAAGAAGGCGAATGCCTGTGAAGCTGCTGCGTTTTGGGAAAGGCCCGGTGCCTGTGAAGAAGGCGAATGCCTGTGAAGCTGCTGCGTTTTGGGAAAGGCCCGGTGCCTACGAAGAAGGCAAATGCCTATGCAGCTCGCCGCCCGTGACACTCTCACGTAATAATGAGTGGGGCTGTACACGCCCCAGAGTCTCCGGAGTGCCGCCCTCGGGCCTCGGGGGCTCCCGCCCACGCCCAGTGGCAGCACTTAGCTCCGCGCTAGTGAGAAGACGTCGAAGACTAGAATAGGTGCCGGACGCGGCTTTCCCATTTGCTTTCTGCAGTTGGCTTG
Organism: Triticum dicoccoides; assembly: GCF_002162155.2. Taxonomy (NCBI): domain Eukaryota; kingdom Viridiplantae; phylum Streptophyta; class Magnoliopsida; order Poales; family Poaceae; genus Triticum; species Triticum dicoccoides. Next base: position 387,292,121 of record NC_041388.1, read on the forward strand.
TTTATTCCCATTTGAAGTTTTATTGGAGTTGCTGGCGTTCCTGGCTTGTGACTCTTTGTCTTTCTCGCTCGCTTGCCTCATTTTCTCTCGCACAAGTCTCGCGAGGGAGTCGCGGGCGCCCTTATGAGTGTTTTCTGCCCCGATCATTTGGAGCTTTCCTATCCGAGTCCTCTGCGGGAGCACCCCTCCCCATCCGTGCCCCACGGGCATCGCGACACGAGCGCAGGACCTAGGCCGATCGCCCCCACAGCCAAGACCGTAAGCTACCCCTCCTACTGATCCTTGCAGGGCACGAAGCGCACGACGAGGCCACGGCCTCGGGAGGCGAGGACCGTGCCAAGCCCCACCGAGCTAAAATAGTTCCCGCACATGGGTGCGCGGCGCGGAAACACAGCGCAGAAATGGCAGAAACAACACGATGGTTAAACAACAGTAGTTCTAACATGCCCCCGCAGGGCCCTACATTACTTTCTATTTCTATGCAGGATAAGAAAGAAAACAAAACGGGCGCGATTCATCTAGCGCCAACCCACAGCGAAGGCTCGAGCTGCTCCTGGGGCTCAGGCATATCCCTTCTCTCGCTTCACCGGGGCGCGACGGCGGGCTGACCCGCTACCTTCACCCAGGTGGGCGCGACGACGCGGGGGCTAGTCGCGGCCACCACTGGAGGAGCTGCTGCCTGAGAGGGAGTCGCTGGAGCTCAGCGAACCCCGAGCACTGCCGCCTGTACGCCAGTCGCCATCTTCATCCTGGTCAGTGCCGGGGCTGGGAAGGCGGCCGCGGTCATCATCTTCAGGGCAGCACCCGGCACGGCGACCATCTTCCCCAAACACCCTCACGTAGAGGGTGGCATCGCCATCGAACTTGAAGTACAGGGTACACCACCGGCCCAGGCCACGCGCGCGGGCATACGTTTGCCAGCCGCATGTCAGAGCCCCGTTCCCGAAGACGGAGACCTCTAGCGAAGCCCAGGAGGCCCTGCTGCAGCAGCCGTCTGCCTGGAGCCAAAAGCCGCACCGAGCGCTGGTCGGCAATTCATCTACGAAGAAACGGGGGAGCTGGAGCCGGGTGTTGGATGGGTCCGCCGATCACACGACGAACTCCAGCAGCACCTTCGCAGAGCGAAAGCGTGGCCTAGGGGGCGCACACCCACGGCGTGCCCCCCGTCGGCAACCGGGCGCTCACCACCGCGCAGGGAACCGCCTACATGGCCGCGGGAGGCTACCACGGGGACCGTGGTACACTTGCGAGGGCGCCCTCGACCGCGCTTGGTCGGGGGGGTCAGGCCCTGCCCGGGGGGCCTTTCCTTTCTTCGCGGCCGGGAATCTCTTTGGGGCCATGGGGACGGCGAGTAGCCAAGATGAAGAAAAGGAGCAGCAAGAAGGGATGGACTGAAGGGGCTCGCCCAGCCCCGTACTTATAGCCGGAGGAGGCCAACCGCCGAGCACCACGATCGCAGGTAATCATGACCAGTTTCTCTGCATGCAGGGGCTTGTCAAGTCGTGCGTTCGCCGAGGCATCGTGGGGAAGCGCATACGCCCACGCCCAGTCCACCGCCACGCAGCACCCAAAGGCCACAGGCTGTTGGGGCCCGCGGCGCTTCGCGCTTGCCCCTTCACTTCCCTGCTGGGCCAAGCCCGGGAGCGCCTTGGGCCCGGGGGCTATGTCGGCTGGGAATGGGGGTCCCCAGACTTGCCTGCCTGCGGCGTGGCTCCAGTGGGGGCCCAGCGGGGCCCATCTTCATCAGCTCAAGCTCAAGACCCTCGCGAGGGGCCAAGCCTCGCGGGGCGGACGACTGAAATCTTCCTCATAGGCAGCCTCATCAGGCAGGCTCGCGAGGAGGCGGAGAGATCAAGGCAGAGGTACCTCGCGAGGAACCAGTGATGCAAGCCATGACGATCGAGACCAGGCGGGCGCCGGCCTGCGCAGTGTCCTTGTTTCCCCTTTGGTGCAAAGGGGGCAAGCACAGGCCAAGGCATCGGGCAAAGGTTGCCATTCTGGTGCAACGAGACCAAGACCAGTAGAGCGATAGGACGGAGGTCACCGTGGAGCCCAAGACGGTGTCATCACCAGTGCTTTTGGCAGCCGAAGACCACCTTTGGTCAGGATAACTTGTACTATATGTTCCCCTTCAAAATGGCCCATTGTTGGCATCCTTCCCGCTCATTATTTGGGGAGAGGCCCAGGGCCTCTATAAGTAGAACTAGCCACACAGAGTAGAGAGGGATCCAGAAATCTGGTAGAGCCCTAGCAGAGAAAGAGAGAGAGGCGACTGAACTCACCCTAGCAGTTCATCGCACCAGCTCAAGAACACCTCTCGCGAAGCTGTTCTTCCCTTGTACTGTTCATCATCAGCCCCCTGAAGCAATCCACCACACCACAGACTGGAGTAGGGTACTACACCACAACGGTGGCCCGAACCAGTATAAACCTCGTGTCCCTTGTGTTGTTCGTTGTTTCCAGCTTAGATCACGCGAGGAGATTGGACGTAGATCGGCAGGGGAGAGATCTCCGCGTGCACCCCAGTGTTCGAACCTCAAGGGTCTGCCGGAACCCAAAATCTGACACGTTTATCATGACACGTTCATCATTGTCATATTGTTTAGCATGATCATGTAGTTGACATAGTATTTGTGGCAAATCCACCGTTCATAATTCTTTCATACATGTCACTCTTGGTTCATTGCATATCCCGGTACACCGCCGGAGGCATTCATATAGAGTCATACCTTGTTCTAGTATCGAGTTGTAATCATTGAGTTGTAAATAAATAGAAGTGTGATTATCATCATTTAATAGAGCATTGTCCCAATAATAATAAAAAAGAGAAAGGCCAAAAAAAGGAAGGCCCCAAAAAATGAAAAGGGACAATGCTACTATCTTTTTTCCACACTTGTGCTTCAAAGTAGCACCATGATCTTCATGATAGAGAGACTCTTGTTTTGTCACTTTAATATACTAGTGGGAATTTTTCATTATAGAACTTGGCTTGTATATTCCAACAATGGGCCTCCTCAAGTGCCCTAGGTCTTCGTGAGCAAGCAAGTTGGATGCACACCCACTAGTTTCTTTTGTTGAGCTTTCATACATTTATAGCTCTAGTGCATCCGTTGCATGGCAATCCCTACTCCTTGCATTAACATCAATCGATGGGCATCTCCATAGCTCATTGATTAGCCTCGTTGATGTGAATTTTTTTTGTTGTCTTCTCCACATAACCCCCATCATTATACTCTATTCCACCCATAGTGCTATATCCATGGCTCACGCTCATGTACTGCATGAGGGTCTATAAAGTTTGAGATTACTAAAGTATGAAACAATTGCTTGGCTTGTCATCGGGGTTGTGCATGATGAGAGCATTCTTGTGTGACGAAAATGGAGCATGGCTAAACTATATGATTTTGTAGGGATGAACTTTCTTTGGCCATGTTATTTTGAGAAGACATAATTGCTTAGTTAGTATGCTTGAAGTATTATTATTTCTATGTCAATATTAAACTTTTCTCTTGAATCTTTCGGATCTGAATATTCATGACACAATTAAGAAGAATTAAATTGAAATTATGCCTAGTAGCATTCCACATCAAAACTTCTGTTTTTATCATTTACCTACTCGAGGACGAGCAGGAATTAAGCTTGGGGATGCTTGATACATCTCCAACGTATCTATAATTTTTGATTGCTCCATGCTATATTATCTTCTGTTTTGGACATTATTGGGCTTTATTATTTTTGGGACTAACCTATTAACCAGAGGCCCAACCCAGAATTGCTATTTTTTGCCTATTTCAGAGTTTCGCAGAAAAAGAATATCAAACGGAGTCCAAACGGAATGAAACCTTCGGGAACGTGATTTTTGGAACGAACATGATCCAGGAGACTTGGACCCTACGTCAAGCAACCAACAGGGAAGGCACGAGGTAGGGGAAGCACCTACCCCCCCAGGCGCGCCCTCCACCCTCGTGGGCCCCCTGTTGCTCCACCAACGTACTCCTTCCGCTTATATATACCTACGTACCCACAAACGATCAAATACGGAGCCAAAACCCTAATTCCAGCACCGTAACTTTCTGTATCCATGAGATCCCATCTTGGGGCCTATTCCGGAGCTCCGTCAGAGGGGGCATCGATCACGGAGGGCTTCTACATCAACACCATAGCCTCTTTGTTGAAGTGTGAGTAGTTTACCTCAGACCTTCGGGTCCATAGTTATTAGCTAGATGGCTTCTTCTCTCTTTTTGGATCTCAATACAATGTTTCCCCCTCTCTCGTGGAGATCTATTCGATGTAATCTTCTTTTGCGGTGTGTTTGTTGAGACCGATGAATTATGGGTTTATGATCAAGTTTATCTATGAACAATATTTGAATCTTTTTTGAATTCTTTTATGTATGATTGATTATCTTTGCAAGTCTCTTCGAATTATCAGTTTGGTTTGGCCTACTAGATTGATCTTTCTTGCAATGGGAGAAGTGCTTAGCTTTGGGTTCAATCTTGCGGTGTCCTTTCCCAGTGACAGTAGGGGCAGCAAGGCACGTATTGTATTGTTGCCATCAAGGATAACAAGATGGAGTTTTTTATCATATTGCATGAATTTATCCCTCTACATCATGTCATCTTGCTTAAGGCGTTACTCTGTTCTTATGAAATTAATACTCTAGATGCATGCTGGATAGCGGTCGATGTGTGGAGTAATAGTAGTAGATGCAGGCAGGAGTCGGTCTACTTGTCTCGGACGTGATGCCTATATACATGATCATACCTAGATATTCTCATAACTATGCTCAATTCTGTCAATTGCTCAATAGTAATTTGTTCACCCACCATAAAATACTTATGCTCTTGAGAGAAGCCACTAGTGAAACCTATGGCTCCCAGGTCTATCTTCATCATATTAATCTTCCAACACTTAGTTATTTCTGTTGCTTTTTTTTTACTTTGCTTTTATTTTACTTTGCATCTTTATCATAAAAATACCAAAAAATATTATCCTATCATATCTATCAGATTTCACTCTCGTAAGTGACCATGTAGGGATTGACAACCCCTTATCATGTTGGTTGCGAGGATTTATTTGTTTTGTGTAGGTGCGAGGGACTCGCGCGTAGCCTCCTACTGGATTGATACCTTGGTTCTCAAAAACTAAGGGAAATACTTACGCTACTTTGCTGCATCACCCTTTCCTCTTGAAGGGAAAACCAATGCAGTGCTCAAGAGGTAGCACCAGCCCTCCTAGGGCACGCCAGGAGAGGGGAATCCTACTAGGACTCCAAGTCCTAGTAGGTTTCCACCTAAGGAAGATGGGGAAGAAGGAAGGGAGAGAGGGAAGGGAAGGAAAGGGGGGCGCCGCCCCCCTTCCCCTAGTCCAATTCGGACCAAGGGGGCGTGCGGCCAGCCCCTCCTGGCCCTTCCTCTCTTCCACTAACGCCCATAGAGGCCCATTAGTTTCCCCGGGGGTTCCGATGACCCTCCGACACTCCGATAGTTATACGGTACCTCTCAGAACTCATCCGCTGTCTAAATAACATTGCCGAATATATCAATCTTTATGTGTCGACCATTTCGAGACTCTTCGTCGTGTCCGTGATCTCATCCGGGACTCCGAACAAACTTCGATCATCAAATCACATAAATCGTCATCGAACGTTAAATGTGCAGACCCTACGGGTTCGAGAACTATGTAGACATGACCGAGACATGTCTCCGGTCAATAACCAATAGCGGAACCTAGATGTTCATATTGGCTCCTACATATTCTACAAAGATCTTTATCGGTTAAACCTCATAACAACATACGTTATTCCCTTTGTCATCGGTATGTTACTTGCCCGAGATTCGATCGTGGGTATCATCATGCCTAGTTCAATCTCGTCACCAGCAAGTCTCTTTACTCGTTTCGTAATGCATCATCCCGTGACTAATTCATTAGTCACATTGCTTGCAAGGCTCATAGTGATGTGCATTACCGAGAGGGCCCACAGATACCTCTCGGATACACGGAGTGACAAATCCTAATCTCGATCTATGACAACTCAACAAACACCATTGGAGACACCTGTAGAGCATCTTTATAATTACCCAGTTACGTTGTGACGTTTGATAGCACACAAGGTGTTCCTCCGGTATTCGGGAGTTGCATAATCTCATAGTCTGAGGAACATGTATAAGTCATGAAGAAAGCAATAGCAAAAGAACTAAACGATCATTATGTAAGCTAACGGATGGGTCTTGTCCATCACATCATTCTCTAATGATGTGATCCCGTTCATCAAATGACAACACATGTCTATGGTCAGGAAACTTAACCATCTTTGATTAACGAGCTAGTCAAGTAGAGGTATGATAACCCACAAGTGTAGGGGATCGCAACAGTTTTCGAGGGTAGAGTATTCAACCCAAATTTATTGTTTCGACACAAGGGGAGCCAAACAATATTCTCAAGTATTAGCGGTTGAGTTGTCAATTCAACCACACCTGGATAACTTAGTATCTGCAGCAAAGTATTTAGTAGCAAAGTAATATGATAGTAATGGTAACGGTAACAAAAGTAACGGTAGCAAAAGTAATATTTTTGGTGTTTTGTAGTGATTGTAATAGTAGCAACGGAAAAGTAAATAAGCGAAGAATCAATATATGAAAAGCTCGTAGGCATTGGATATGTGATGGAGAATTATGCCGGATGCGGTTCATCATGTAATAGTCATAACATAGGGTGACACAGAACTAGCTCCAATTCATCAATGTAATGTAGGCATGTATTCCGAATATAGTCATACGTGCTTACGGAAAAGAACTTGCATGACATCTTTTGTCCTACCCTCCCGTGGCAGCGGGGTCCTAATGGAAACTAAGGGATATTAAGGCCTCCTTTTAATAGAGTACCGGACCAAAGCATTAACACATAGTGAATACATAAACTCCTCAAACTACAGTCATCACCGGGAGTGGTCCCGATTATTGTCCCTTCGAGGTTGCGGGATCATAACACATATTAGGTGACTATAGAGTTGCAAGATAGGATCAAGAACTCTCATATATTGACGAAAACATAATAGGTTCAGATCTGAAATCATGGCACTCGGGCCCTAGTGACAAGCATTAATCATACCAAAGTTATAGCAACATCAATCTCAGAACATAGTGGATACTAGGGATCAAACCCTAACAAAACTAACTCGATTACATGATAAATCTCATCCAACCCATCACCGTCCAGCAAGCCTACGATGGAATTACTCATGCACGGCGGTGAGCATCATGAAATTGGTGATGGAGGAAAGTTGGTGATGACGATGGTGACGGATTCCCCTCTCCAGAGCCCCGAACGGACTCTAGATCAGCCCTCCCGAGAGGTTTTAGGGCTTGGCGGCGGCTCCGTATCGTAAAACGCGATGAATCCTTCTCCCTGAATTTTTTCTCCTCGAAAGTGAATATATGGAGTTGGAGTTGAGGTCGATGGAGCGTCAGGGGGCCCACGAGGTAGGGGGCGCCCAGGGGGGCAGGCGCGCCCCCACCCTCGAGGCTAGGGTGTGGGCCCCCTGGTCTTGATCTTTTGCCAGTATTTTTTATTATTTCCAAAAAGACGCTCCGTGAAGTTTCAGGTCATTCCGAGAACTTTTGTTTCTGCACATAAATAACACCATGGCAATTCTGCTGAAAACAGCGTTAGTCCGGGTTAGTTCCATTCAAATCATGCAAGTTAGAGTCCAAAACAAGGGCAAAAGTGTTTGGAAAAGTAGATACGACGGAGACGTATCAAGGCATACTAGGGACACTCTGTTTGTCTATGTATTCACACATGTACTAAGTTTCCGGTTAATACAATTCTAGCACGAATAATAAACATTTATCATGATATAAGGAAATATAAATAACAACTTTATTATTGCCTCTAGGGCATATTTCCTTCACCATAATGTGTAATAACAGCCCATAATGCAATAAATATCAATATAAAAGCATGATGCAAAATGGACATATGAGTGGGTGCACACCGTGCCACAACTCGTAACTAATAAGCCTCAAGTTTAAAAAAGGTGTTGACAATATTATCACTGGCACATAGCAAGGGTCTCTCGGCCGTTAAGATATCCCTCAAACATATGTTGCCACTCGCTAACTATGACTTACCATGCTTGACTTTGCTTTCATGAGAACTTTACATGGAAAGACTGCTGACCAGTGTGTAATTTTGAAGCAAATGGTGGATTGATCACCCACAAGTATAGGGGATCTATCGTAGTCCTTTTGATAAGTAAGAGTGTCGAACCCAACAAGGAGCAGAAGGAAATGATAAGTGGTTTTTAGCAAGGTATTCTCTGCAAGTACTGAAATAAGTGGTAACAGATAGTTTTGTGATAAGATAGGTTGTAACGAGCAACAAGTAACAAAAGTAAATAAAGTGTAGCAAGGTGGCCCAATCCTTTTGTAGCAAAGGACAAGCCGGAACAAACTCTTATAATAGGAAAAGCGCTCCCGGGGACACATAGGAATATCGTCAAGCTAGTTTTCATCACGTTCATATGATTCGCGTTCGATACTTTGATAATTTGATATGTGGGTGGACCGGTGCTTGGGTGTTGTCCTTACTTGAACAAGCATCCCGCTTATGATTAACCTCTATTGCAAGCATCCGCAACTATAACAAAAGTATTAAGGTAAACCTAACCATAGCATGAAACATGTGGATCCAAATCAGCCCCTTACGAAGCAATGCATAAACTAGGGTTTAAGCTTCTGTCACTCTAGCAACCCATCATCTACTTATTACTTCCCAATGCTTTCCTCTAGGCCCAAATAATGGTGAAGTGTTATGTAGTCGACGTTCACATAACACCACTAGAGGCTAGACAACATACATCTTATCAAAATATCAAACGAATACCAAATTCACATGACTGCTCATAGCAAGACTTCTCCCTTGTCCTCAGGAACGAACGTAATTACTCACAAAGCATATTCATGTTCATAATCAGAGGGGTAATAATATGCATATAGGATCTGAACATATGATCTTCCACCAATTAAACCAACTAGCATCAACTACAAGGAGTAATCAACACTACTAGCAACCTACTAGCACCAATCCCGGAGTTTGAGACAAGAATTGGATACAAGAGATGAACTAGGGGTTTGGAGATGAGATGGTGCTGGTGAAGATGTTGATGGAGATTGCCCTCTCCCGATGAGAGGAGCGTTGGTGATGATTTCCCCCTCCCGGAGGGAAGTTTCCCCGGGAGAACAGCTCTGCTGGAGCTCTAGATTGGATCCGCCAAGGTTCCGCCTCGTGGCGGCGGAGTCTCGTCCCTAAAAGTTCCTTCTTATTTTTTCTCATCGAAAGACTTCATATAGGAGAAGATGGGCATCGGAGAGCCACCAGGGGGCCCACCAGGTAGGGGGGCGTGCCCTAGGGGGGGCGCCCCCCACCCTCGTGAGCAGGGTGTGGGCCCCCTGGCCTTCATCTTTGGTGAGGATTTTTCTTTATTTATTTTAAGACGTTTCGTGGAGTTTCAGGACTTTGCAGTTGCGCAGAATAGGTGAGGGAGTCCTGGATTAGGGGGTGTTCGGACAGCCGGACTATCTCCATTGGCCGGACTGTTAGACTATGAAGATACAAGATTGAAGACTTCGTCTCGTGTCCGGATGGGACTCTACTTGGCATGGATGGCAAGCTAGGCAATACGTATGTGGATATATCCTCCTTTGTAACCGACCTTGTGTAACCCTAACCCTCTCCGGTGTCTATATAAACCGAAGGGTTTTAATCCGTAGGACAACAATCACAACATACAATCATACCATAGGCTAGCTTCTAGGATTTAGCCTCTCTGATCTCGTGGTAGATCTACTCTTGTACTACCCATATTATCAATATTAATCAAGCAGGACGTAGGGTTTTACCTCCATCAAGAGGGCCCGAACCTGGGTAAAACTTCGTGTCCCCTGCCTCCTGTTACCATCCAGCCTAGACGCACAGTTCGGGACCCCCTACCCGAGATCCGCCGGTTTTGACACCGACATTGGTGCTTTCATTGAGAGTTCCTCTGTGTCGTCGCCACCAGGAAGGATGTCTCATCTCGTCTTTAAAGATGGCACTATCACTGAGGGAGCTTTGGCTATCGGCCAAACTCTCCGGCTAGGTGGTTTTCTTACGACCGCCTATTCGGCCACTGCGCCGACGATGACTTCTCAGGTCATCGAAAGCAATCTTCACGTCAACTCGGAACTCGCCGAGCAGTTAGATCCAATGGAGCTCTCTTCCCTGAACGAGCTCTTGGATCGCATCGCCGCCCTGGGAGTCGCTACAGACTGTGATCAGATTGGGCCTAAACCCGATCTAAGAGAGATTAACTCTCCCCAGGTCACCCATCACGTTGCAGTGGTGGAGGAACAATGCGGTAACCCTTCATCTATCTTAAGGACTAGCTATGTCCGGATTCCCGATCCCTCCAAGCCGGATACCCGTGGAGGGGAGGACGTCACTCAAGGCCTGAACCTAGAATCAGGCAGCGGGCTAGATTTATCAGAAAACATCCAAGAATCCAAACTTTCGAGTTCGGAAACTCCTTGGCCCCTGAGTCTCAGATCGGGTGAGGATTCGGATTCAATTCCACCCACCCACCCAAACATACGCGATCTATCCCAAATTAGGCAAGAGCCCGAAGAAACAGTACACCATTACTGGGCCAGATCCCTCATAGTCATGAACAGGATAAAGGACTGCCGCGAGGAAGATGCAATTTCATTCTTTTGCAGTAATTGCAAGGACAAGGGAATCCTCAATGCCATAAGTCGCCGCGAAATTACACGCTTTGCCGACTTGGTGTCCATAGTATGGAAGTACTGTGCGATGGAAAGCGCCTGGAAAACCAAAATAAATTTTTGGGATAATCCGGCCCTGAATACAAACCCAGTCCGAAATAAAAGGGTGCATTATCACAAGACACCTGGGTTAACTACCAAAAAGCAAAAGCCCTCAACGAGGCAAGGAACCGTACTGGAGGGATGGCTCAACGGACCCTCCAAAATTCATAGTACAGCGGATGCAATACCAACGCACAGCCTTAGAGCATGTTGGATACTCCGGCAGGTGGCCAAAAGTGGTGAGGATCTACTCCTCCCAAAAACCACAGAGCACCATCCCGCGGACAACAATACGGTGTTAACGGTCTTTGAGACCTTCGCATCAAATAATAGACGCAAGCGAGCACTCCGCAGCATGGCCGAAATCTGCCACATAGCAGAAATTAATCCTTGGAGTGACACGGCTATTACCTTCAATGCCAGTGACGAACCCAAATTCCGAACAGCCCGAGCACCAGCCGCACTGGTCCTCAGTCCAATCATGGACGGCTTTCGACTCACCAAGGTACTCATGGATGGCGGTAGCAGATTAAACCTCATCTATGAGGAAACTCTTCAAAAGATGGAAATAGACTGGAGCCGCATTGAGCACAGTAGCACAACCTTTCGAGGAATCATCCCCAGTCGGGAAGCACGCTGTGCCAGGAAAATCACACTAGATGTGGTATTCGGCACGCCGGATAATTACAGGTCCGAAGAAATTACATTCCAAGTGGCCCCGTTCAGCAGCGGATACCACACTCTACTATGGTGGGAGGTGTTTACAACCTTCCAAGCCATACCCCATTACGGGTACATGAAGCTCAAAATGCCCGGGCCCAACGGAATCATCACTCTTGCTAGTGATCCGGACATAGCACTCCGCACCGAAAATAAGACAGCCGCACTGGCCCTCGAGGCACTATCCGAAGCCCCAGCGGCCGAGGAACTAACTGCGCTGCGCTCCACGGTGAACAAGAACGATGTGATACTCGATAAAAGATCCAAGCCCACCTCCTTTAAACCGGCGAACAAAATAGTCAAATTCCAAGTCCATCCAACGGACCCTACAAAAACAGCTTCCATCGGGGCACAATTAAACCCTGATGTCGACGCCGCACTGCGAGAGTTCCTACGCGAGAACTGGGACATTTTCGCCTGGCACCCTTCAAACATGCCAGGAATCCCACGCAGGCTGGCTGAGCACAGCCTAAATATCCTAAAAGGATTCAAGCCAGTCAAGCAGGCTCTTCGATGTTTCTCTGAGCCTAAGATACAAGCCATGGGAGAGGAACTAGCCAAGCTATTGGAGGCCGGATTCATCAGAGATAGAAAACATCCGGACTGGCTAGCAAACCTGGTGATGGTACCAAAGAAGGACAAATCATGGCGCTTGTGCGTCGATTTTAAGGACCTTAACAAGGCCTGCCCAAAGGATCCCTTCCCCCTCCCCCGCATCGATCAAATCATCGATGCTACTGTGGGACACGATTCATTGTGTTTTCTCGACGCATACTCTGGCTACCATCAAATTAAAATGGCGGAGCCAGACCCAACCCGCAACGGCATTCATCACACCATACGGCCCATTTTGCTTCAACACAATGCCCTTCGGGCTCAAAAACACCAGAGCAACATATCAGCGCATGATTCAGACATGTCTGGCAAACTAGATCGGCAAAACAGTGGAGGCATACGTGGACTACGTGGTCGTTAAAACCAAGCATGTCGAAACTCTAGTAGACGACTTGAGGCTCACATTCGACAAGCTCCGAACATATGACATCAAGCTCAATCCGAAAAAATGCGTTTTCGGCGTACCAGCCGGAAAGCTCCCGGGATTCATTATCTCCAGTAGAGGTATTGAAGCTAATCCGGCCAGAATCCGAGCGTTGTCACAGTTGGCTACCCCAACAGACCTCAAACAAATACAAAAATTGACTGGATGCGTGGCGGCTCTAAGCCGCTTTATCTCCCGCTTGGGAGAAAAGGCATTACCCCTTTATCGCCTCCTCCGGCGCACCGAACACTTTGAGTGGACGGATGCCGCCTCGGCCGGACTCAACGAAATAAAAGCCATATTGGCAACAAACCCAGTCCTGGCCACGCCAAATATTGGCGAACCAATGCTATTATACATTGCGGCAACTCATCAAGTAGTAAGTGCAGTGCTCGTCGTCGAGCGAGAAGCGGACGGACACAAATTCCCCCTTCAAAAGCCGGTTTACTATGTGTCCACTATCCTTACTCCGTGCAAATCACGGTACCCGCATTATCAAAAGATAGCATATGCGGTATTTATGGCATCCCGGAAGCTGCAACACTACTTTCAAGAGTGTTCGATAATAGTAGCCTCGGAAGTACCACTTAACGATATTATAAACAACCGTGATGCGACGGGCCGGATTGCCAAATGGGCCATTGAGCTCCTCTCGTTCGACATAACCTACAAGCCACGGCGAGCTATCAAGTCGCAAGTTTTGGTCGACTTCGTCGCTGAGTGGATGGAAGCCAAACTCCCTAAAGAGTACGGCACATATTCAAACTGGATCATGCACTTCGACAGCTCCAAAATGTTGGCTGGTCTGAGGGCTGGCATCGTTTTGACGTCCCCAACAGGAGATACCATCCAATACGTACTACAGATAATGTATACGGACTCCAACAACGCGGCCGAATATGAGTCCCTTCTACATGGTCTCCGGATGGCAGTATCTATGGGCATTCAACGCCTAGAGGTGCGCGGGGATTCGAACCTCGCGATATCCCAAATAAATGGAGACTTCAATGCCAAGGATCCGAAAATGGCAGCTTATCGCAACGACGTCCTAAAAATGTTAGCTCGGTTCGAGGGGCTCGAATTTCACCATGTGGCTCGGGAAAACAATCAGGCGGCGGATATCCTCGCCCGCATCGGTGCAAAACGTGACGCGGTCCCTCCCAACATATTTCTGGAACGGCTCTTCAAGCCATTCGTAGCATGGGAAGGGGACACCGGTAACAACAGTCCGGACCCGGCCAAAACACCCGATACCGAACCCTCTGACACAATCGGAGGCTCCGCCACCGAAATAACACAATCAACCCACGAAATAATGGCCATTATTGCCCCGTGGACAGAACCATTCCTGGCCGACCTAACTAGACATGAACTTCTGGAGGACCAAAATGAGGCACGCTGCATAGTGCGGTGATCCAAGGCCTACAGGGTCCATGAGGGAGAATTGTACAGAAAAGTGCTACCGGAGTCCTTCAAAGGTGCATCTCCGAAGAGGAAGGGCGGAACCTTTTGGCAGAAATTCACACCGGAATCGGCGGTCATCACGCCGCAGCCCGGGCTCTTGTAAGCAAGGCCTTCCGTACAGGATTCTATTGGCCAACGGCACGGGCAGATGCACAAGACTTGGTCCAACATTGCACCGGTTGCCAGCTCTTTGCAAATCAAAGCCACATGCCACCCACCGCCCTCTGGAAAATCCCCATTACATGGCCCTTCACGGTCTGGGGGCTTGACATGGTTGGACCCCTTAAAGGGGGAACCGACAAGAAGAAATACTTATTGGTCATGGTGGACAAATTCACCAAATGGATAGAGGCTAAACCGGTTAAAACAGCCGAATCCGGACCGGTGATAGATTTCATATCCGGGGTTGTACACCGTTACGGCGTCCCCCACAGCATCATCACTGATAATGGCACGAATTTCACGGCCGACGAGGTAAAACTCTGGTGCAGCAAAATGGGCATCAAGCTCGATTACGCTTCAGTCTATCACCCACAAACCAATGGCCAAGTCGAATGAGCAAATGGTCTTATAATGAGCGGCATTAAACCCAGATTAGTGCGCTCCTTAACGGAGTCTGACACGCACTAGGTAGAGGAGCTCGACTCCGTACTCTGGGGGCTGCGGACCACGCCGAATCGTAGTATCGGATATACACCGTTTTTATGGTGTACGGCGCAGAGGCAGTCCTGCCCTGTGACATAATTCATGACTCACCTCGAGTGCGCATGTACAAAGAAAGAGAAGTCGAGCTCGATCGGCAGGACAGTCTGGACACTCTGGAGGAAGAGCGCGACGTAGCCAAAGCCCATTCCGCATTTTACCAGCAACAGGCTCGCAGATACCAAAGCAGAGAAGCATGGGCCAAAACTTATAACATTGGCGAACTAGTTCTACGGCTGCCGGATAAGAAAAAGAACAAGCTCGAGCCCAAATGGGAAGGTCCCTTCATTATCGACAAAGTTTTGACCGGTGGAGCGTACCGACTGCGGGATGCATCGACTAGTCGACTCGAGCCGAACCCATGGAATGCAACCAGGCTTCGAAGATTCTACGCTTAGCACCAGACTCTATGTTAGTCCCCTCCCTTTGTCCATTTTCTGCATATGCATCATCTGTCTTGTTTCCCTTTACTTTCTTTTATTCCTCTAGGCCTTCAAGGGTCACCTTGTGCCTCACTCGTACATTAAAGATGCGCTAGCCGCACTCTTCATACCTGGAGGCTTCTTTCACAGAAGCTTAAATTATTTACCTGGGCCTCACGCCCAACACATGTGTTATACTTCTGCATGTACCTTTTTTCACCATTATATGCACCGATATGACTTAAGTTTTGGCCAAGCTGGGTTGCCTGGCTCTTGTATTTATGCCCTACGTTCCCGTTAATTCGGCTAGGGCATAAGGGGAGCACCTCTGCGATTTTTAACCGCCGGGTCAGCCGGACGTGTACGTCAGACTGGGTGAAGCCGAAAGCTAGCGTTCTTAAGAGAATATTCGGTTGGTGAACAAAAGATGACTTTTATTTATTATCCATATCTGCCCCCAGATGTTTTTTCAGTGTTTCTTGTCGCAGTCCGGACATGCACTTTAGGGCATGCCTACCCAGGGAAAGGAACCCTTAACGGAACTATTCTCTCTGGAAGATGTTTCTTACTACCCATGTAATATAACATAACTAGTTGGGAACTTGTCTTATAAAGCACTAATGACCCCTACGCCTGGTCTCCACACATGCCCCGGTCCTTACATAACTGAGAGGGTATTTGGATACACTCCGGACTATCGGGTCCCGAGGTTGAAGCGAAAAGGTCCGCCACGACAAACGATCTACAATCCGGCTAGAAGGCATCATACATGTCACTTTAAAATTACATAGTCAATTTGACTGGTTGAATTCCTCTTCAATGCCATCCAATAGGCTGTCTAGTCTACAGTCCTGTTGGGAATACTTTGCGGCCAATTCTACTTGGCCGTACACTAAACTCATAGGGATCTCCCTGCCATCAGGCCCCACAGGTTCGACTTCGGCCATGTGGTTCGGGCCAGCCTTCGTGTACCGTGTCTTCACCATTGCCCAGGCTTCCCTGGCGCCCTGACGGCAGGCCGATATCTTCCATAATCGGAAGCACCGCCGTGCTCCCTTCAGCTTTTTTGCAAACTCTCCAAGGCCTTCGGGTATGGAGACGGACGGTCGCAAGGCCTGGGCGACGCCTTGCATCACCTGCCGAACTCGTTCGTGCAACTGTGCGAGCTCGAGAAGAAGATCACCCGTTGAACCAGGCATCTCCTCGGCAGGACGACCTGTTAGCATACCTACAGACATAACTCTGTCAGCCAGCTTTCTCACCGAACTCTTTTTCAAAGTTCGTTCAAGCACTTACTAAATATGCCGCGTCGAAGTCGCTGATTCTCCTTAACAGAGTCTGACAGTTGGCACGAACATCTTTCAGTTCCACGCCCAGCTTGGTGTTGGCATCTTAGAGATCATTCTTCTCCTGCCTCACCCTCGTAAGCACGCTCTCACCAGCCTTCAGCTGGCGTATGAGCTGTTGCTTATCCGGATTTACTCCGGCGTCATCTGCAATTTTATCGTCAGATCGGCATACACGCCGAATTCTAATATGATACTTATCATTCGAAGGATATGTTACCAGAGGGGGTCTCTTTGGGCTCCCCTGCTGCGGCCAGTGCGGCCTGAAGTTGGGCTTTGCACTCTTCCAGCTCCTAGGATAGTTGAGTATTCTTTTCTGTAAGAACCTGCATAACAAATGATCCTTAAATCAGTTATCCTAACTGTTTCAAGTCTCAGGGGCTACTGATATATATATAATCATCAAATTTTCTCACCCGTATGTCTTTTACATACTGCTCCGTGGCTCTGGCTAGACCATTTTGAGCGGCACGGAGGTGCGCGTCTCCCAAGTTGAAGGCATCCAATGCCTCTTGGGAGAAACAAGCGTCACGAAGGACAGTTCGGCGACGCCTGTGGTTCATGGCACTTTCCACCTCGGAATGGGTGGCAGACAGTTTATCCACATCCTCTGTCGGAGAAGCACCCGGCGCCCGCCTTGTATTCGTTCCTGCCTCTAAATCCGGCCTTGGAGCCTGGCTTGTGGAGGCGCGATTGGTAGCCTCTCCTGGTATAGTCCGGCGAGCGCTCTTTTTCCTGGAAAAAAGGCATGGGCGTTAATATGCCTCTGAAAATAATATCTTGTAATAAAGATGGCGCGCCATACCGCTGTGCCGGTGTCTCAATCCGGACTGCGGATCTTTTCAGCCTGCCTGGCCTCGCGGCCCCTTGTTGGCTAGTTGCCACAGGCCGGGCCTTCTGCCCCGAGGACCTCCCCTGCAAAACACGGCTGTTATACGGCAATCAAAAAATCGCAAGGACGAATCCCTTTTTAAATGCTGGGACTTTGGTCTCAGTCACCTATGAGGATGGAACTAGCCCGGGGTAATCGGCCGTAATGGCCACCAAGGCGTTGTCATTACTCCATTGGTAAAATACCCCATCGATTAGCTCCACAGATATGTCCGGATCCTCCTGGGAGGCCGGGTCAAGGGACCGTCCAGGGTCCTCGGGTTGTGGAGGAGGGCTGTTTATCTCCTTTACTACCTGGCGCAGCTCCTGCGATGAAATCGCTAGAATGAATACTTAACTACGGGAATACAAAATGGATGGGTGATAAAAAGTCTCCGCTTACCTAGCTCGGAGGATTGTACATAGAAAATCCACCCTGCGGGTTGACACAAAGGAATTCCTCCTCTTCTCCCTTGTATAAAGTGGATAAGATCTTTATTAGATCGGCAGCCGATCCCGGCCCTTTGCGGCCGTGGCGGGTGGCGTCATCCTCCCCGTTGAAATCCCACATGGGGTGGCCTCTATACTGAAGCGGCTGCACCCCCGCATGATGCATGTGGCCATGACCTCGATCATGGTCAATCCGGATCGAGCTAAAAAACTTATCCGGCTCATTAGGTAAAGAATGTCCCTGTCATCTTCCTCCAGGGAGCTCCGTGGACGCCAGCTCCGGTGCTTCTTCAAAGGGGCGTTGTCCAACTCCGGAAGGCCGATCCGAATAGGGTCCGGGAGGGGGACATCTTCTATATAAAACCATTCTGAAGGCCAGTCTTCGGACGTCTTCTTTGGGGTCCCGGACAGGTATCTGGTCCCGGCAATACGCCACACTTCGGCTCCGCCCACTTGATATATTGATCCCTTCTTAGAACGGAGCACAAGTCAGAACAGCTTCTTCCACAGAGCGAAATGAGCCTCACAGCCCAAAAACAACTCGCAAAGGGCTACAAATCTCGCGATATGCAGCAGGGAGGTAGGCGTAAGGTTGTGCAACTGGAGGCCGTAGAACTCCAGAAGCCCCCGAAGAAACGGATGGATTGGGAATCTGAGCCTTCTTACCAAATAAGGGTGTCGGTGTCAAAACCGGCGGATCTCGGGTAGGGGGTCCCGAACTGTGCGTCAAGGCCGGATGGTAACAGGAGATAAGGGACACGGTGTTTTTACCCAGGTTCGGGCCCTCTCGATGGAGGTAATACCCTACTCCTGCTTGATTAATATTGATGATATGGGTAGTACAAGAGTAGATCTACCACGAGATCAAGGAGGCTAAACCCTAGAAGCTATCCTATGGTATGATTGTTGTGTATGGAGTTGATTCCCTACGGACTACAACCCTCCGGTTTATATAGACACCGGATAGGGTTAGGGTTACACAGAATCGGTTACAATAGTAGGAGATCTTGAATATCCGCATCGCCAAGCTTTCCTTCCACGCCAAGGAAAGTCCCATCCGGACACGGGACGAAGTCTTCAATCTTGTATCTTCATAGTCTAGGAGTCCGGCTGAAGGTATAGTCCGGCTACCCGAACACCCCCTAATCCAGGACTCCCTCAGTAGCCCCCGAACCAGGCTTCAATGACAACGAGTCCGGCGCGCAGATTGTTCGGCATTGCAAGGCGGGTTCTTCTCCAAATCCTGTGTACCTGTAGGAATAATGTCCGATTTTTGTAATGTAGCGCTCCTCGGCTCCCACGCCCAATAATGGCTGTCTTCCACGTGTCAAACGAATGCGAAAAGCCAGGGCGTTTTTACATCCACACCCCTAGCCGTATAAACGAGCCGCCTATTTAACGGGATGGGGATTTAGGTCCAAAACACATCTTCTCCTCTCCGCGAGTTATCATCAGAGCGCTTCCAGCAAAGGTCCATTCCAACATGACCAGCCGTCGCAGCTCCTCCCCTCGCCCCTCCGGTCCCAAACCCGGGGACTGGGAGAGTTGCACCATCCCGCATAGCGAGTTAGTGTCACTTCAGGCCAAGGGATTTCTCCCTCCGGCATACATGGTCCCGGTCCGAGCCGGTCTCGCCACCTACAATGACGGAAAACAAGCGGAGAGCACCCCCAATCCTTCTAAAGGAGAACGGGTGTGCCTCGTCCCCTATCTAATAAGGGGACTGGGATTCCCAATTCATCCATTTCTCCGCGGGCTTCTGGAGTTCTACGGCCTCCAGCTGCACAATCTCACGCCCGCCTCCGTATTGCATATTGCGGGTTTCGTTGCCCTTTGCGAGCTATTTTTAGGCGTTGAGGCTCATTTCGCGCTGTGGAAGAGGTTATTCTGCCTGGTGCCCCGTTCTCAAAATGGGTCTATATACCAAGTGGGCGGAGCCGAAGTATGGCGCATCGCCGGGACCGGATACCTATCCGGAACCCCAAAGAAGGCGTCCGAGGACTGGCCTTCGGAATGGTTTTACATAGATGACGTCCCGCTACCGGACCCTATCTGGATCGGTCTCCCTGAGTTCAACAGTGCTCCATTGAAGAAACGCTTGAGCTGGCGTCTGCGGAGCTCTCAGAGAGAAAGCGACAGAGACGTCCTTTACCTGATGGGCCGGATAAGACTGTTGGCTCATTCCGGACTAACCATGATTGGAGTCATGGCCGCATGCATTATGCGGGGGGTGCAGCCACTTCAATATAGGGGCCACCCCATGTGGGATTTCAACGAGGAGGATGACGCCACCCGTTACGGCTGTAAAGGGCCGGCCTCAGCTGCCGCTCTAGTAAAGATCTTATCCTCTTTGTACAAGGGAGAAAAGGAGGAATTCCTCCGTGTCAACCCGCAGGCCGGATTTACCATGTACGATCCTCCAAGTTGGGTAAGTGAACAACTGCACTTGCCCATTTGTTTTATACTCCCACGGTTAGATATGTAGTCTAATGACTTCAATGCAGGAATTGCGACAGGTGGTAAAGGATATAAACAGCCGCCCTCCACAGCCCGAGGACCCAGAACGGTCCCTCGATCCGGACTCCAAAGAGGATCCAGACATATCGGTGGAGCTTATCGACAGGGTGTTCCATCAGCTAAGCAAGGACAATACCTTGGTAGCCATCACGGCTGATTACCCAGGGTTAATCCCGGCCTCCCAGGTGACAGAAACCGGAGTCTCATTCCCTTGAGAGAGATTCCACTTTCATGTATTCCGGTGTTTCTGACGACAACCGTGTTTTGCAGGGGAGATTTCCGAGGTAGGAGGCCGAACCTGCGGCGGCTAGCCAACGAGGGGCCGCAGGGCCCCGTGGGGCAAAAAGGAATGTAGTCCGGACTGAGATGCCGGCGCAAAGGTATAGTGCACCCTCTGTTTCCCTGGCCTTATTCTGTCAGGGTATATTAACGTTCGTGCTATCTTCAGAATGAAGAGACCTCGCCGGACTACATCCGGAGAGGTTGCCAATCGCGCCTCCACCAGCCAAGCTCCAACGTCTGGCCAGGAAGCGGAGGCGAGCACAAGGCGCGCACCGGACGCTCCTCCGACAGAGGATGCGGACAGGCTGTCTGCCACAAATTCTGAAGTGGAGAGTGCCATGAACCACAGGCGTCGCCGGACAGTTCTACGCGACGCTTGTTTCTCCCAAGAGGCTTTAGATGCCTTTAACTCGGGAGATGCGTACCTCCGTGCCGCTCAAAATGGTTTAGCCAGAGCCACGGAGCAGTATGTAAAAGACATACGGGTAAGAAAATTTTGGTCAAATATATATATACCAGTAGCCCCAGAGACTTGAAACAGTTAGAGCAACTGATTTAAGGATCATTTAATATGCAGGTTCTTACATAGAAGAATACTGTACTGTCCCAGGAGCTGGAAAAGTGCAAGGCCCAACTAGAGGCCGCACTAGCCGCAGCAGGGGAGCCCAAAGAGACCCCCTCAGGTAAGATACACTTCGAAAGATTAGTATTGTGCGGTGTGGGTGCAAATCTGACAAATCATGTTGCAGATGGCGCCGGACTCGATCCAGAAAAGCAACAACTCTTACGCCGGCTAAAGGCCAGTGAGAGTACGTTGACAAAGGTGAGGCGAGAGAAGAATGATCTTCAGGATGCCAACACCAGGCTGGACGTCGAACTTAAAGATGTTCGTGGCCAGCTGTTGGACTCCACGAAGGAGAATCAGCGGCTTCGACACGGCATATTTAGTAAATGCTTGAACGAACTTTGAAAAAAGAGGTCGGCGAGGAAGTCGACTAACAGAGTAATGTCTGTAGGTATGCTCACAGGTCGCCCTACAGGGGAGATGCCTGGTTCTACGGGTGACCTTCTTCCCGAACTCATGCAACTGCACGAGTGAATTCGGCAGGCGATGCGAGGCGTTGCCCGAGCCTTATGGCCTGCCCACTCCATGCCCGAGGGCCTTGGAGAGCTTGCGGAGAAGCTAAAGGGAGCTCGGCGGCGCATCCGGTTATGGAAGATATTAGCCTGCCGACAAGGCGCTCGGGAAGCCTGGGCCATGGTGAAGACCCGTTTTACGAAGTCTGACCAGTGGGGCCTGACGGGAAGGAGATCCCTGTGAGCTTAGTATACGGCCAAGTAGACTTGGCCGCGAAGTATTCCCAGCAGGACTGTAAATTAGACAGGATGTTAGATGGTATAGAAGAGGAATACAATCAGTCAGAATGACTATGTAATTTTAAATTGACATGTGTAATGCCTTCTAGCCGGATTGTAGATCGTTTGTCGTTGCCGACCTTTTCGCTTCAACCTCGGGACCTGACGGTCCGGAGTGTGTCCGAATACCATAGCGGTTATATAAGAACCGTGGTATGCGTGGAGACCAGGCGTAGGGGTCATTAGTGTTTTATTAGACAAGTGCCCAACTAGTTATGTTATATTACATGGTTAGTAAGAAACATCTTCCAGAGAGAATAGTTCCATTAGGGGTTCCTTTCGCTGGGAGGCATGCCCTAAAGTGCATGTCCGGACTGCATAAAAAGACGCAGAAAAAAGCATCTGGGGGCGCATAAAATGAGTAAAAAGATCATCTTTTATCTCACCGACCGAATATTCCCTTAAGAACGCTAGCTTTCGGCTTCATCCAGTCTGAGGTACACATCCGGCTGACCCGGCAGTAACAATCGCAGAGGTGCTCCCTTTACCGCCTAGC
This sequence comes from Triticum dicoccoides, assembly GCF_002162155.2. Lineage (NCBI taxonomy): Eukaryota > Viridiplantae > Streptophyta > Magnoliopsida > Poales > Poaceae > Triticum > Triticum dicoccoides. The sequence continues at coordinate 387,314,710 of NC_041388.1, forward strand.
CGAACAATCGGGAACGTAGGGGTAAGCACAGGAGCAAGGCAACCCAGCTTGGCCAAAACTTAAGTCATATCAATGCATATAATGGTGAAGAAAAAGGTACATGCGGAAGTTTGACGCATGTGTTGGGCGTGAAGCCCGTATAAATAAGCTTCTGTTAAAGAAGCCCCCGGGTTTAATGAGCGCAAGTGGCGCATCACTAGATGAGCCTTTAAGGGCAATAAAAGAAAAGAGGGGAAGGAGAGAAATGTAAGACAGAAAAATGCAAAAAATGGACAGAGGAAGGAGACGAACACAGAGTCCGGCGCTAGGCATAGAATCTTCGGAGACGGGTGGCGTTCCACGGGTTCGGCTCGAGTCGGTTATCCGACGCATCTCGCAGGCGGTACGCCCCGCCAGTCAGGACTTGGTCGATTATGAATGGACCTTCCCACTTGGGCTTGAGTTTGTCCTTTTTCTTATCCGGCGGGCGTAGAACTAGTTCGCCAACATTGTAATTTTTGGCCCGTACTTCTCTGCTTTGATATCTTCGGGCCTGCTGTTGATAAAATGCGGAACGGGCTTTTGCCACGTCACGCTCCTCCTCCAGGGCGTCCAAGTTGTCCTGCCGATCGAGCTCGGCTTCTCTTTCTTCATACATGCGCACTCTAGGTGAGTCATGAATTATGTCGCAGGGCAGAACTGCCTCTGCGCCGTACACCATAAAAAATGGTGTGTATCTGGTGGTGCGATTTGGCGTGGTCCGCAGCCCCCATAGCACGGAGTCGAGCTCCTCTACCCAGTGCGTGTTAGATTCCTTGAGGGACCGCACCAGTCTGGGTTTAATGCCGCTCATGATAAGACCATTTGCACGTTCGACTTGGCCGTTGGTTTTTGGGTGATAGACGGAAGCATAATCGAGCTTGATGCCCATGTTTTTGCACCAGAGTTTTACCTCATCGGCGGTAAAGTTTGTACCATTATCGGTTATGATGCTGTGGGGGACACCATAATGGTGTACAACCCCGGATATGAAGTCTATCACAGGTCCAGATTTGGCCGTTTTAACAGGCTTGGCTTCTATCCATTTGGTGAATTTATCCACCATGACCAGTAAGTATTTTTTCCTATCGGTCCCACCTTTAAGGGGTCCGACCATGTCAAGCCCCCAGACCGCAAAAGGCCAGGTGATGGGTATAGTTTGGAGTGCGGTGGGTGGCATATGGCTTTGGTTGGCAAAAAGTTGGCAACCAGCGCATCGTTGGACTAGGTCCTGAGCGTCTGCCAAGGCCGTCGGCCAATAAAAGCCTGTACGGAAAGCCTTGCTAACAAGGGACCGAGCAGCGGCGTGGTGACCACCGAGTCCGGCATGAATTTCAGCCAGAAGGTTCCGCCCTTCCTCTTCGGAGATGCACCTTTGAAGGACTCCGGTAGTGCTTTTCTTATAAAGCTCTCCCTCATGGACTCTATAGGCTTTAGATCGCTGCACTATGCAGCGGGCCTCGTTTTGGTCCTCCGAGAGTTCCTGCCTAGTAAGGTAGGCTAGGAATGGTTCTGTCCACGGGGCGATGACCGCCATTATTACATGAGCTGAAGGTGTAATTTCATTGGCAGAGCCTCCAATTGTGTCAGATTATTCGGCGTTGAGTGGTGCGGCTGGGTCCGGGCTGTTATTTGCGGGTTCCCCCTCCCATGCTACGGATGGCTTGAACAATCTTTCCAAAAAGATGTTGGGGGGGACTGCATCGCGTTTTGCTCCGATGCGTGCCAGGACGTCCGCTGCTTGATTGTTTTCTCGGGCTATATGGTGAAACTCCAGCCCTTCGAACCGAGCTGACATTTTTAGGACGGTGTTGCAGTAAGCTGCCATTTTTGGGTCCTTGGCATCGAAGTCTCCATTTATTTGGGATATCACGAGGTTTGAATCCCCGCGTACCTCTAGGCGCTGGATACCCATGGATACTGCTATCCGAAGACCATGTAGGAGGGCCTCATATTCGGCTGCATTGTTGGAATCCGTGTACATGATCTGGAGCACATATTGGACTGTGTCTCTTATGGGGATGTCAGGACGACGCCAGCCCCCAGTCCAGCCAACATTTTGGAGCCGTCGAAATGCATAATCTAGTTTGAATATGTGTTGTACTCTTTAGGGAGCTCGGCCTCCGTCCATTCTGCAGCAAAGTCGGCCAAAACTTGCGATTTAATAGCTCGCCGTGGCTTATAGGTTATATCGAACGGGAGAAGCTCGATGGCCCATTTTGCAATCCGGCCCGTTGCATCGCGGTTGTTGATAATATTGTTTAGTGGCACTTCCGAGGCTACTGTTATGGAACACTCTTGAAAGTAGTGTCGTAGCTTCCGGGATGCCATGAATACCGCGTATGCAATATTTTGATAATGCGAGTACCGTGATTTGCATGGAGTGAGGACAGTGGACACGTAGTAGACCGGCCTTTGAAGGGGGAATTTGTGTCCATCCATTTCCCGCTCGACAACGAGCACTGCGTTGACAACTTGGTGTGTTGCTGCAATGTACAATAACATTGGTTCGCCGGTGTTCGGCGCGGCCAGGACTGGGTTTGTTGCCAATATGGCTTTTATTTCATCAAGTCCGTCCGTGGCGGCCTCCGTCCACTCGAAGTGTTCGGTGCACTGAAGGAGGCGATAGAGGGGTAGTGCCTTTTCTCCCAAGCGGGAGATGAAGCGGCTTAAAGCCGCCACGCATACGGTTAATTTTTGTATTTGTTTGAGGTCCTTCGGGATATCCAATTGTGACAAAGCTCGGATCTTGGCTGGATTTTCTTCAGTTCCTCTACCGGATACAATGAAGCCCAAGAGCTTTCCGGCTGGAACGCCGAAGACGCATTTTTCCGGGTTGAGCTTGATGTCATATTTTCGGAGGTTATCGAATGTAAGCCTCAAGTCGTCTACTAGAGATTCGACATGTCTTGATTTGACGACCACATCATCCACATATGCCTCCACTGTTTTGCCGATCTGATTTGCCAGACATGTCTGGATCATGCGCTGATATGTTGCGCCGGCGTTTTTCAGCCCGAAGGGCATTGTGTTGAAGCAGAATGGGCAGTATGGTGTGATGAATGCTGTTGCGGCTTGGTATGATTCTGCCATCTTGATTTGATGTTATCCGGAGTATGCGTCGAGGAAACACAACAAGTCGTGTCCTGCGGTGGCATCGATAATTTGATCGATACGGGGGAGGGGGAAGGGATCCTTTGGGCAAGCCTTGTTAAGGTCTTTAAAATCGACACACAGGCGCCAGGATTTGTCCTTCTTTGGTACCATCACCAAGTTTGCTAGCCAGTCCGGATGTTTTATGTCTCTAATGAATCCGGCCTCCAATAGCTTGGCTAGCTCCTCTCCCATAGCCTGTCTCTTGGGTTCGGAAAAACACCGAAGGACTTGTTTGACAGGTTTGAATCCTTTTATGATATTTAAGCTGTGTTCGGCCAGCCTGCGTGGGATCCCTGGCATGTCTGAAGGGTGCCAGGCGAAAATGTCCCAGTTCTCTCGTAGGAACTCTCGCAGTGCGGCGTCTACATCAGGGTTCAGTCGTGCCCCGATGGAAGCTGTTTTATTGGGGTCCGTTGGATGGACCTGGAATTTGACTATTTCGTCAGCTGGCTTGAAGGATGTGGATTTGGATCTCTTATCGAGTATCACATCATCCCTGTTAACCGTGGAGCGCAGCGCAGTCAGTTCCTCGGCCGCTAAGGCTTCGGATAGTGCCTCAAGGGCTAATGCGGCCGTCTTGTTTTCGGCGCGGAGTGCTATGTCTGGATCACTAGCTAGAGTGATAATCCATTCGGCCCAGGCATCTTAAGCTTCATGTACCCGTAATGGGGTATTGCTTGGAAGATTGTGAATGCTTCCCGCCCTAGTAAAGCGTGATATCCGCTCTTAAACGGGGCCACCTGAAACGTGACTTCTTCGGACCTGTAATTATCCGGCGTGCCGAACACCACATCTAGTGTGATTTTTCCTGTGCAGTGCGCTTCCCGACTGGGGATTATTCCTCTAAAGGTTGTGCTGCTTCGCTCGACGCGGTTCCAGTCTATTTCCATTTTTTGAAGGGTTTCCTCATAAATGAGGTTCAGTCCGCTGCTTCCATCCATGAGCACCTTGGTGAGGCGAAAGCCGTCCACTATGAGACTGAGGACCAATGCGGCTGGTGCTCGGGCTGTTCAGAATCTAGGTTCATCACTTGCGTTGAAGGTAATAGCAGTGTCGCTCCATGGATTTATTGTTGCAACTTGATAGACTTCGGCGAGGCTGCGGAGTGTTCTTTTTCGCATATTGTTTGATGCGAAAGTCTCGAAGACTGTGAGAACGGTACTGGTGTCCTCGGGCTGGCTTTCTGTGGCCTCCAGAATTAAGAGGTCCTCGCCAATTTTGGCCACCTGCCGGAGTATCCAACATGCTCTAAGGTTGTGAGTTGGTGTGGCGTCCTCTGTACTGTGAATTCTACAGGGTCCATCAAGCCACCTTTTCAGTACGGTTCCATGCCCTGTAGAGGGTTTTGGCTTTTTGGTGTTTATCCCGGGTGTCCTATGATGATGCACCCTCTTAGTTCGGACGGGATTACTATTCAAGGCCAGATTATCCCAAAATTTTATTTCGGTTTTCCAGGCGCTTTCCATCGCACAATATTTTTGTACTATGGACGCCAAGTCAGCGAAGCGTGTAATATCACGATGACTTACGGCGTTAAGGATTCCCTCGTCCGTGCAATTACTGCAGAAAATTGAGATTGCGTCTCCCTCGCGGCAATCCTTTATCCTGTTCATAACCAGGAGGAATCTGGCCCAGTAATGATGTACTGTTTCCTCGGGCCTCTGCCTGATTTGGGAGAGATCGCTTCTGTTCGGGTGGGCGGGTGTCGTTGAATCTGAAACCTCACCCAATCCAAGATTCGGAGGCCGAAGAGTTTCTGAACTCTGAAGTTCGGATTCTTGGATGTTGTTCTACGAATCTAGCCCGTTGCCTGATCCTAAGCTTAGGACTTGAGTTACATCCTCCTCTCCGCGGGTATCCGGCTTGGAGGAGTCAGGAATTCGGATGTAGCTAGTCCTTAAAATAGATGAAGGGTCGCCGCACTGCGCCTCTACCACGGCAACGTGGTGGGTGACTTGGGGAGAGTTAATTTCTCTTAGATCGGGTTTAAGCCCAACCTGGTCGTAATCCGTAGCGACCCCCAGGGCGGCGATGCGATCCAAGAGCTCATTTACGGAAGAGAGCTCCATTGGATCTAGCTGCTCGACGAGCTCCGAGCTGACGTGTAGGTTGCTTTTGATGACCCGAGAGGTCACCGTCGGCGCAACAGCCGAACAGGCGGTCATGAGGAAACCACCTAGCCGGAGGGTTTGGCCGACAGCCAAGGCTCCGGAGAAACGGATGGATTGGGAATCCGAGCCCTCTTACCAAATAAGGGTGTCGGTGTCAAAAGCGGCGGATCTCGGGTAGGGGGTCCCGAACTGTGTGTCAAGGCCGGATGGTAACAGGAGATAAGGGACACGGTGTTTTTACCCAGGTTCGGGCCCTCTCGATGGAGGTAATACCCTACTCCTGCTTGATTAATATTGATGATATGGGTAGTACAAGAATAGATCTACCACGAGATCAAGGAGGCTAAACCCTAGAAGCTAGCCTATGGTATGATTGTTGTGTATGGAGTTGATTCCCTACGGTCTACAACCCTCCGGTTTATATAGACACCGGATAGGGTTAGGGTTACACAGAGTCGGTTACAATAGTAGGAGATCTTGAATATCTGCATCGCCAAGCTTGCCTTCCACGCCAAGGAAAGTCCCATCCAGACACGGGACGAAGTCTTCAATCTTGTATTTTCATAGTCTAGGAGTCCGGCTGAAGGTATAGTCCGGCTACCCGAACACCCCCTAATCCAGGACTCCCTCAAAGGGACAAGGCATATTCGCTCTCCCTTGGAGGGATTGGGACGGCTCTCCGCTTGCTCTCCGCCATTGTAGGTGGCAAGCCCGGCTCGAACAGGGACCAGGTACGCTGGGGGAAGAAATCCCTTGGACTGAAGCATCACCAATTTGCTGTGCGGGATGGAACATCTCTCCCAATCTCCCGGCTTGGAGCTAGGGGTGCGAGAGGAGGAGCTGCGTCGACCGGCCATGATGGAATGGATCTCTATCGGGTGTGCTCCGATGAAGGCTCGCCAGGGGGGGATGGTGTGATTTGGATCTGAATCCTCATCTTTTTAAATAGGCGGCTCATTCACACAGCTAGGGGGGTAAATATGAAAACACCCTGGCTCTTCAAATTCGCTCGACACGTGGAAAGTGGCCATTATTGGGCGTGGAAGCCGAGGAGTACAAACATTCACAAGAAACCGGACATTATTTCGACAGGTACACAGAATTTGGAGAGGAACTCGCCTTGCAATGCCGAAGACAATACTGCGCGTCGGACTCATCGTCATTGAAGCCTGGTTCGGGGGCTACTGAGGGAGTCCTGGATTAGGGGGTCTCCGGACAGCCGGACTATCTCCATTGGCCGGACTGTTAGACTATGAAGATACAAGATTGAAGAATTCGTCCCGTGTCCGGATGGGACTCTACTTGGCGTGGAAGGCAAGCTAGGCAATACGTATATGGATATCTCCTCCTTTGTAACCGACCTTGTGTAACCCTAACCCTCTCCGGTGTCTATATAAACCGAAGGGTTTTAGTCCGTAGGACAACAATCACAACATACAATCATACCATAGGCTAGCTTATAGGGTTTAGCCTCTCTGATCTCGTGGTAGATCTACTCTTGTACTACCCATATCATCAATATTAATCAAGCAGGATGTAGGGTTTTACCTCCATCAAGAGGGCCCGAACCTGGGTAAAACTTCGTGTCCCCTGCCTCATGTTACCATCCGGCCTAGACGCACAGTTCGGGACCCCCTACCCGAGATCCGCCGGTTTTGACACCGACAATAGGTCTCTAATATTTGCTCCTTTTCCAGCCCAGAATTCCAGCTGCCGGCATTCTCCCTCCTTATGTAAACCTTGTAAAATAAGAGAGAATAGCCATAACTATTGTGACATAAAGTGAAATAACAGTCCATAATGCGATAAATATCGATATAAAAGCATGATGCAAAATGGACGTATCAACTCCCCCAAGCTTAGACCTCGCTTGTCCTCAAGCGAAAAGCCGATAACAATAAATATGTCCTCATGTTTAGAGGTAGAGGCGTTGATAAAAATAAAATACGGACATGAAGGCATCATGATTATTCTCATAAAAGCAACATATATAGATTTTGTCATATGATTACTTATGTTCAAGTGATGATCTATTCACAATGCAAAAGTATAAATGATAAACCTTATTGGGCTCCGACAAACTATAATCTCAGTCATTGAAGCAATTGCAATTTATCATAACATCGGAAAGAGTCTATGTCAGAGCTAAAAAGCAAGTCCACATACTCAACTATCATTTAGTCCTCCATAATTGCTAACACTCACGCGATACTTGTGTTTATGGAGTTTTAAGCGGACACAGAGAAAGATAGGGGCTTATGTTTTGCCCCACAACCTTTTCAAGGGTAATGTCAACAATAATGGTTCATGCTCCCCTACATCCAATTAGATATATATATATATATATATATATATATATATATATATATATATATATATATATATATATATATATATATATATATATATATAT
>NC_041388.1:387322869-387331975 GCF_002162155.2 Triticum dicoccoides
GCTGAGCTTGCCAAAGGATAAAATGAAAAAGAAAAGGTGAAGATCACCATGACTCTTGCATAAGGTAGAAGATAATAATAAAGGATAGGCCCTTCGCAGAGGGAAGCAAAGGTTGCCATGCGCTTTTATGGTTGGATGCATAAAATCTCAATGCGAAAAAACGTCACTTTATATTGCCCCTTGTGATATGAACCTTTATTATGCAGTCCGTCGCTTTTATTACTTCCACATCACAAGATTGTATAAAGCTTATTTCTCCCACACCAATCAATCATACACATTTAAAGCAATTTTTATTGCTTTGCACCGATGACAACTTACTTGAAGGATCTTACTCAATCCATAGGTAGATATGGTGGACTCTCATGGCAAAACTGGTTTAAGGGTATTTGGAAGCACAAGTAGTATTTCTACTTAGTGCTGAGAATTTGGCTAGCATGAGGGGGAAAGGCAAGCACAACAAGTTAGAGGATCCATGACAACATACTTTATCTCAGATATAAGAAAGACATAACTCATTACATTGTCTTCCTTGTCCAACCTCAACTCTTTGGCATGTCATATTTTAATGAGTGCTCCCAATCATAAAAGATGTCAATGATAATATATCTATATGTGAAAACCTCTCTTTCCTTATTACTTCCTATTAATTGCAACAATGACCAAAGCTATGCTTGCCAACTCCCAACAACTTTTAATCATCATACTCTTTCTATGTGAAGTCATTACTCTCAATAAGATCAATATGAACTTTTTGTTTCTTTTTATTCTTTTCTCTTTTCTTTTATCCACCCAAGATCATGGCAAAATAATCAAGCCCTTGACTCAACACTAATCTTTATTATATATATAGCTCATGGACTCGATTACATAGAGAGATCATAAAGCAAAACTCAAAACTAGATCATGTCATCAACTTTATTCTACTAGATCAAGATACTACTAATAGGATCGAACTAAGAAAAACGGTAAAGATAGGAGTTGTGACTGTGATACGATACCGGGGCACCTCCCCCAAGCTTGGCCGTTGCCAAGGGGAGTGCCCATACCCTTGTGATTATATCTCCTTTGTCGGTGAAGAAGGTGGTGGTGATGTTGGCTTAGTTGATAGCTTAGGCTTCTCCCATAATTTGCGCTTGAGGACGGCATTTTGATCCCTCAGATCATCAATCTCCCACTCCAGGGTTAATATCTTTTTGCATAGGTCCTGCTTATTTTCCTGCAAGAGACGAAAAGGGATAAACTCGAACTTGGGTTTCTTTACCCTATCAGGGATACTTGACTTTTTGGACTCCACGTGCATGTCCCCAGGTTGAGGTAATGGTGCTTCATCTTCATCTGAGCTCGTCTCCTCCTTCTCCTTGGGTTCATAGTCCTCTTCTTCCTCCGTGGTCCATCCATTATGTTCCACATCTCCATAGACCTTTGGATTTGCTAAGTAATCATCCACATAGCTTTCTCCTTCCGAATACTGGGAAGACATGTTGATTTAATCTGCAACAGGACAGCTCGAAACAAAGACAGGAGATTTTTGCGTGATACGGGAGTCAAAACCTTCGGGAGGTTCTATAATGAATTTGTACCCACCAAAATACGTATTGTGCAAGAAAACAGAGTCCGGAAGGCACACGAGGTGCTCACGAGGTAGGGGGCGCGCCCAGGGGGGTAGGGTGCGCCCACCACCCTCGTGGGGCCCTCGTGTCCTTCCCGGACTGCTACTTATTTTTCTATTTTTCTAAATATTCCAAAATGGAGAAATATTTCCTTAAAAATTGTTTTGGAGTCGGTTTACTTACCGTACCACATACCTATTCCTTTTTGGAGTCTGAGACGTTCCGGAAAGTGTCTCTTATGTATTCCTCTGGGGTTACGGTTTCAATAATATTGGTTTCAACATTTATGGGATTACCTGAGATATAAAGTTTGATTCTTTGACCGTTTACCACCTTCGGATTTGTGCCCTCGAAGTTGTTGATCTTTATGGCACCGGAACGATAGACCTCTTCGATAACATAGGGGCCTTACCATTTAGAGAGAAGTTTTCCTGCAAAAAATCTTAAACGAGAGTTGTATAGCAATACATAATCACCTACATTACTCACGCTTTTGTATCCTTTTGTCATGCCATGTTTTAACTTTTTCTTTAACAACTTGGCATTTTCATAAGCTTGGGTTCTCCATTCATCAAGTGAGCTAATATCAAATAACCTCTTCTCACTGGCAAGTTTAAAATCATAGTTAAGCTCTTTAATAGCCCAATATGCCTTATGTTCTAGTTCGAGAGGTAAGTGACATGCTTTTCCATAAACCATTTTATACAGAGACATACCCATAGGATTTTTGTATGCAATTCTATAAGCCCATAATGCATCATCAAGTTTCTTGGACCAATTCTTTCTAGACCTATTAACAGTCTTTTGCAAAATTAATTTGAGCTCTCTATTGCTCAACTCTACTTGACCACTAGACTGTGGGTGATAAGGAGATGCAATTCTATGATTAACATCATATTTAGCAAGCATTTTACGGAAGGCACCATGAATAAAGTGTGAACCACCATCAGTCATTAAGTATCTAGGGACTCCAAACCTCGGGAAAATAACTTCCTTAAGCATTTTAATAGAAGTGTCATGATCAGCACTACTAGTTGGAATAGCTTCTACCCACTTAGTAACGTAATCAACAGCAACTAAAATATGTGTGTATCCATTAGAGGCAGGAAAAGGTCCCATATAATCGAAGCCCCAAACATCAAACGGTTCAATAACAAGTGAATAATTCATAGGCATTTCTTGGTGTCTACTAATATTACCAATTCTTTGACATTCATCACAAGACAAGACAAACTTACGGGCATCCTTGAAGAGAGTAGGCCAATAAAAACCAGATTGCAATACCTTATGTGCAGTTCTATCTCTAGCGTGGTGTCCTCCATAAGACTCGGAATGACACTTGCGTAGGATCTGTTCCTGTTCATGCTCAGGTACACAACGTCTAATAACACCGTCTACTCCTTCTTTATAAAGATGTGGGTCATCCCAAAAGTAATGTCTTAAATCATAGAAAACATTTTTCTTTTGTTAGTATGTGAAGCTAGGTGGTATAAACTTAGCAACAATATAATTCGCATAATCAGCATACCATGGAGTACTACGAGAAGTACTTATAACATTTAATTGTTCATCAGGAAAGCTATCATTAATAGGTAGTGGGTCATCAAGAATATTTTCTAACCTAGACAAGTTGTCTGCAACAGGGTTCTCAGCTCCCTTTCTATCAACAATATGCAAATCAAATTCTTGTAGCAAGAGAACCCATCTAATAAGTCTAGGTTTAGCATCTTTCTTTTCCATAAGATATTTAATATCAGCATGATCAGTTTGAATAGTTACATTAGAATCAACAATATAAGATCTGAACTTATCACAAGCAAATACAATTGCTAAGAGTTCTTTTTCAGTAGTAGCATAATTTCTTTGAGCGTTGTCTAAAGTCTTACTAGCATAATGAATAACATTTAATTTCTTATCAACTCTTTGCCCTAGAACAGCACCTACAGCATAATCACTAGCATCACACATAATTTAAAAGGGTAAATTCCAATCAGGTGGCTGAACAACAGGTGCAGAGACTAATCCTTTCTTAAGTATTTCAAATGCTTCTACACAAGCATCATCAAAGACAAATGGTATATCTTTTTGCAATAAATTCGTCAGGGGCCGAGAAATTTTTGAGAAGTCCTTAATGAACCTCCTGTAAAATCCGGCGTGACCAAGGAAACTCCTTATACCTTTGATGTCCTTGGGACATGGCATCTTTTCAATCGCATCAACCTTGGCTTTATCAACTTCAATACCTCTTTCAGAAACTTTGTGCCCCAAGACAATACCTTCATTAACCATAAAGTGGCACTTTTCCCAATTCAAGACAAGATTAGTTTCTTCACATCTCTGCAAAACTCGATCAAGATTGCTCAAGCAATCATCAGAAGAGGAACCATAGATGGAAAAGTCGTCCATGAAAACCTCACAAATCTTTTCACAAAAGTCAGAGAATATAGCCATCATGCATCTTTGAAAGGTAGCAGGTGCATTACATAAACCAAAAGGCATATGTCTATAAGCAAAAGTACCAAAAGGGCATGTAAAAGTAGTCTTTGATTGATCTCTAGCCGACACAGGTATTTGAGAGAAACCAGAATAACCATCTAGAAAGCAATAGTGTGTATGTTTGCACAATCTTTCTAGCATTTGATCAATAAAAGGTAAGGGGTAATGATCTTTCTTAGTAGCTTTATTTAATTTGCGGAAATCAATTACCATCCTATAACCTATGATAATTCTTTGTGGAATCAATTCATCTTTATCATTAGGAACAACAGTAATACCTCCCTTCTTAGGGACACAATGGACAGGACTTACCCACTCACTATCAGCAACGGGATAGATTATACCTGCCTCCAAAAGCTTTAGTATTTCTTTTCTTACCACTTCTTTCATTTTAGGATTCAGACGTCGTTGAGGATCACGAACTGGTTTGGCATCTGCTTCCAAATTTATTTTATGTTGACATAGAGTGGGACTAATGCCCTTAAGATCATCAAGAGTATATCCAATAGCAGCACGATGCTTCTTCAGAGTTTTCAATAATCTTTCTTCTTCATGCTCTGAAAGGTTAGCACTAATAATAACAGGATATATCTTCTTTTCATCAAGATAAGCATATTTAAGATTATCAGGCAAAGGTTTAAGCTCAAACACGGGATCACCCTTAGGTGGAGGAGGATCCCCTAAGATTTCAATAGGCAAGTTGTGATGCAGAATAGGTTCCTGTTTAAAGAATACTTCATCTATTTCCCTTCTTTCATTAATGAACATATCGTTTTCATGGTCTAGCAAATAGTGTTCTAAAGGATCACTAGGAGGTACGGCAATAGAAGCAAGACCAATAATTTCATCCTTACTAGGTAATTCTTCCTCATGATGTTGTTTACTAAATTTAGAGAAATTAAACTCATGAACCATATCATCCAAGCCAATAGTAACAACATTCTTTTTCCAATTTATGGTAGCATTGACAGTATTTAAGAAGGGTCTACCAAATATAATGGGACAAAAACTATCTTGTGGGGAACCAAGAACAAGAAAATCAGCAGGATATTTAGTTTTCCCACACAGGACTTCAACATCTCTAACAATTCCAATTGGTGCAATAGTATCTCTATTAGCAAGTTTAATAGTAACATCAATATCTTCTAACTCAACAGGTGCAATGTCATTCTTAATTTCTTCGTATAAGTCAATAGGTATTACACTAGCACTAGAACCCATATCACATAAGCCATGATAACAATGATCTCCTATTTTAACAGAAATAACAGGCACGCCTACCACAGGTCTATGTTTATCTTTATCACAAGGTTTAGCAATTCTAACAGTTTCGCCTTCGAACTGAATAACATGCCCATCAATATTATCATACAAGAGATCTTTAACAATAGCAATATTAGGTTCTACTTTAACTTGCTCAGGAGGTGTATAAGTTCTAATATTGCTTTTACGAACAACAGTTGAAGCTTTAGCATGATCCTTTATTCTAACAGGGAAAGGTGGTTTCTCAATATAAGAAGTAGGAACAATAGGATCATTATAAGTGACAGTCTTTTCTTCAACTTTAATAGGTGCAACTACTTTTACTTCTATGGGAGGATGATACTTAAACCACTTCTCCTTAGGGAGATCAACATAAGTAGCAAAAGATTCACAGAAAGAAGCTACTATCTCAGAGTCAAGTCCATATTTAGTGCTAAACTTACGAAAAATATTGGTATCCATAAAAGATTTAACACAATCAAACTTAGGTGTCATACCTGACTCCTTACCTTCGTCGAGGTCCCAATCTTCAGAGTTGCATTTAATTCTATCCAATAAATTCCATCTGAATTCAATAGTCTTCATCATAAAATAGCCAGCACAAGAAGTATCGAGCATGGTGCGATTGTTATCAGAAAGCTGAGCATAAAAACTTTGCATAATTATTTCTCTCGGGAGCTCATGATTGGGGCATGAATATAACATTGATTTAAGCCTCCCCCAAGCTTGAGCGATGCTTTCTCCTTCGCGAGGCCAGAAATTATATATATAATTGCGATCATGATGAACAAGATGCATAGGGTAATACTTTTGATGAAATTCCAGCTTCAATCTTTTATAGTCCCATGATCTCATATCATCACATAGCCTATATCATATCAATGTGTCTCCCTTCAAAGATAAAGGGAAGACCTTCTTCTTAGCAACATCATCGGGTATACCTGAAAGCTTAAATAATCCACAAACTTCATCCACATATATTAAGTGCTCATCAGGATGCTTTGTTCCATCTCCTGTAAAAGGATTAGCTAGCAATTTTTCTATCATACCCAAAGGATACTCATAAGGAATTTCATTTTCAATAGGTTCAGTAGGTTGAGGAGCAACTCTTTGCTCTACTGGACGGGGTGAAGATACCCCGAACAAGCCCCTCAGAGAATTACTTTCCATAGTAACAAGTGACAGTAAATTTCAGCACACTATATAAATTTTTCCTTACCAAATTCCACCTACCAAAGGCGCTACACTCCCCGGCAACGGCGCCATAAAAGAGTCTTGATGACCCACAAGTATAGGGGATCTATCGTAGTCCTTTCGGTAAGTAAGAGTGGCGAACCCAACGAGGAGCAGAAGGAAATGATAAGCGGTTTTCAGCAAGGTATTCTCTGCAAGTACTGTAATAAGTGGTAAAAGATAGTTTTGTGATAAGATAGGTTGTAACGAGCAACAAGTAACAAAAGTAAATAAAGTGCAGCAAGGTGGCCCAATCCTTTTGTAGCAAAGGACAAGCCGGAACAAACTCTTATAATAGGAAAAGCGCTCCCGAGGACACATGGGAATATCGTCAAGCTAGTTTTCATCACGTTCATATGATTCGCATTCGATACTTTGATAATTTGATATGTGGGTGGACCGGTACTTGGGTGCTGTTCTTACTTGAACAAGCATCCCACTTATGATTAACCTCTATTGCAAGCATCCGCAACTACAACAAAAGTATTAAGGTAAACCTAACCATAGCATGAAACATGTGGATCCAAATCAGCCCCTTATGAAGCAACGCATAAACTAGGGTTTAAGCTTCTGTCACTCTAGCAACCCATCATCTACTTATTACTTCCCAATGCCTTCCTCTAGGCCCAAATAATGGTGAAGTGTTATGTAGCCGACGTTCACATAACACCACTAGAGGCTAGATAACATACATCTTATCAAAATATCAAACGAATACCAAATTCACATGATTACTCATAGCAAGACTTCTCCCTTGTCCTCAGGAATGAACGTAATTACTCACAAAGCATATTCATGTTCATAATCAGAGGGGTAATAATATGCATATAGGATCTGAACATATGATCTTCCACCAATTAAACCAACTAGCATCAACTACAAGGAGTAATCAACACTACTAGCAACCTACTAGCACCAATCCCGGACTTTGAGACAAGAATTGGATACAAGAGATGAACTAGGGTTTGGAGATGAGATGGTGTTGGTGAAGATGTTGATGGAGATTGCCCTCTCCCGATGAGAGGATCGTTGGTGATGATGATGGTGATGATTTCCCCCTTCCGAAGGGAAGTTTCCCCGGCAGAATTGCTCTGCGGAGCTCTAGATTGGATCCGCCAAGGTTCCGCCTCGTGGCGGCGGAGTCTCGTCCCGAAAAGTTCCTTCTTATTTTTCTCTCATCGAAAGACTTCATATAGGAGAAGATGGGCGTCAGAGAGCCATCAGGGGGCCCACGAGGTAGGGGGGCGCTCCCCCCACCCTCGTGAGCAGGGTGTGGGCCCCCTGGCCTTCATCTTTGGCGAGGATTTTTCTTTATTTATTTTAAGACGTTCCGTGGAGTTTCAGGACTTTTGGAGTTGCGCCGAACAGGTCTCTAATATTTGCTCCTTTTCCAGCCTAGAATTCCAGCTGCCGGCATTCTCCCTCCTTATGTAAACCTTGTAAAATAAGAGAGAATAGCCATAACTATTGTGACATAAAGTGAAATAACAGTCCATAATGCGATAAATATCGATATAAAAGCATGATGCAAAATGGACGTATCATGGATGAGGTGGTTCTAAGTGATGGAATGGATGGACTAAGATGGAATCTTAATGACAAGAACAAATTTGTGGGGAAGGACCTGTACATCTTCCTGAAATCCTCAACCCTTATGGGTTACACAGGCATTTGGAAGCTAAAGCTTCCCCACAAAACCAAGATCTTTATTAGGATGGTGCTGAAGAATAGTATATTTACCAAAGAAAACCTTGTCAGAAGAGGTTGGTACGGTAACGAGGAGTGCTACTTTTGTGGGAACAGAGACTGTGGATAACTTCTTGTTTGGTTCTAACCTTGATAAGCTTGTTTGGCAAGTTGTTATTTGTGCTTTGGGGCTTGCCAAACCACCTGAAGGGGTGGCCAATATGTTGGGGGCTTGATTACACTCGTTCCCTCAAAACCAAAGGAATTTGGATCAGAGAGGGGCGGGGAGGGGGGCATACTTGTTGGGCAACATAGTAATTTCAAAAAAAATCCTACGCACACGCAAGATCATGGTGATGCATAGCAACGAGAGGGGAGAGTGTTGTCCACGTACCCTCGTAGACCAGAAGCGGAAGCGTTAGCACAACGCGGTTGATGTAGTCGTACGTCTTCACGATCCGACCGATCAAGTACCGAACGCATGGCACCTCCGAGACCTGCACACGTTCAACTCGATGACGTCCCTCGAACTCCGATCCAGCCGAGTGTTGAGGGAGAGTTTTGTCAGCACGACGGCGTGGTGACGATGATGATGTTCTACCGACGCAGGGCTTCGCCTAAGCACCGCTACGATATGATCGAGGTGGATTATGGTGGAGGGGGGCACCGCACACGGCTAAGAGAACTATCATGAAGATCAACTTGTGTGTCTATGGGGTGCCCCCTGGCCACGTATATAAAGGAGTGGAGGAGGGGAGAGAGAGCCGGCCCCTATGGCGCACCCTGGAGGAGTCCTACTCCCATCGGGAGTAGGA
>NC_041388.1:387332335-387358905 GCF_002162155.2 Triticum dicoccoides
GGAGTAGGAGTCAAGGCAAGGGAAGGGAGAAGAGAAGGAAGGAGGGGGCGCAGCCCCTCCCCCTAGTCCAATTCGGACTAGGCCTTGGGGGGGCGCCCAACCTCTCCTCTCTCTTTCCCCTAAAGCCCAATAAGGCCCATATACTCCCTGGCAAATTCCCGTAACTCTCCGGTACTCCGAAAAATACCCGAATCACTCGGAACCTTTCCGATGTCCGAATATAGTCGTCCAATATATCGATCTTTACGTCTCGACCATTTCCCCGATCTCATCCGGGACTCCGAACTCCTTCGGTACATCAAAACTCATAAGATAACTGTCATCAAAACCTTAAGCGTGCGGACCCTATGGGTTCGAGAACAATGTAGACATGACCGAGACACGTCTCCGGTCAATAACCAATAGTGGAACCTGGATGCTCATATTGGCTCCCACATATTCTACGAAGATCTTTATCGGTCAGACCGCATAACAACCTACGTTGTTCCCTTTGTCATCGGTATGTTACTTGCCCGAGATTCGATCATCGGTATCTTAATACCTAGTTCAATCTCGTTACCGGCAAGTCTCTTTACTCGTTCCATAATACATCATCTCGCAACTAACTCATTAGTTGCAATGCTTGCAAGGCTTAGGTGATGTGCATTACCGAGAGGGCCCAGAGATACCTCTCCGACAATCGGAGTGACAAATCCTAATCTCGAAATACGCCAACCCAACAAGTACCTTCGGAGACACCTGTAGAGCACCTTTATAATCACCCAGTTACGTTGTGACGTTTGGTAGCACACAAAGTGTTCCTCCGGTAAACGGGAGTTGCATAATCTCATAGTCATAGGAACATGTATAAGTCATGAAGAAAGCAATAGCAACAAACTAAAAGATCAAGTGCTATGCTAACGGAATGAGTCAAGTCAATCACATCATTATCCTAATGATGTGATCCCGTTAATCAAATGACAACTCATGTTTACGATTAGGAAACATAACCATCTTTGATCAACGAGCTAGTCAAGTAGAGGCATACTAGTGACACTCTGTTTGTCTATGTATTCACACATGTATTATGTTTCCGGTTAATACAATTCTAGCATGAATAATAAACATTTATCGTGATATAAGGAAATAAATAATAACTTTATTATTGCCTCTAGGGCATATTTCCTTCAGTCTCCCACTTGCACTAGAGTCAATAATCTAGTTCACATCGCCATGTGATTTAATACCAATAGTTCACATCACCATGAGATTAACACCCATAGTTCACATCGACATGTGACCAACACCCAAAGGGTTTACTAGAGTCAATAATCTAGTTCACATCGCTATGTGATTAATACCCAAAGACTACTAAGGTGTGATCATGTTTTGCTTGTGAGAGAAGTTTAGTCAACCGGTCTGCAACATTCAGATCCGTAAGTATTTTGCAAATTTCTATGTCAACAACGCTCTGCACAGAGCTACTCTAGCTAATTGCTCCCACTTTCAATATGTATCTAGATTGCGATTTAGAGTCATCTGGATCAGTGTCAAAATTTGCATCGACGTAACCCTTTATGACGAACCTTTTGTCACTTCCATAATCGAGAAACATATCCTTATTCCACTAAGGATAATTTTGACCAATGTCCAGTGATCTACTCCTAGATCACTATTGTACTCCTTTGCCAAACTCGGGACAGGGTATACAATAGGTCTGGTACACAGCATGGCATACTTTATAGAACCTATGGCTGAGGCATAGGGAATGACTTTCATTCTCTCTCTATCTTCTGCCGTGGTCGGGTTTTGAGTCTTACTCAACTTCACACCTTGTAACACAGGCAAGAACTTCTTCTTTGACTGTTCCATTTTGAACTACTTCAAAATCTTGTCAAGGTATGTACTCATTGAAAAAATTTATCAAGCGTCTTGATCTATCTCTATAGATATTGATGCTCAATATGTAAGCAGCTTCACCGAGGTCTTTCTTTGAAAAACTCCTTTCAAACACTCCTTTATGCTTTGCAAAATAATTCTACATTATCTCTGATCAACAATATGTTATTCACATATACTTATCAGAAATGTTGTAGTGCTCCCACTCACTTTCTTGTAAATATAGGCTTCACTGCAAGTCTGTATAAAACTATATGCTTTGATCAACTTATCAAAGCGTATATTCCAACTCCGAGATGCTTGCACCAGTACAAAGATGGATCGCTGGAGCTTGCATATTTTGTTAGCACCTTTAGGATTGACAAAACTTTCTGGTTGCATCATATACAACTCTTCTTTAATAAATCAATTAAGGAATGCAATTTTGTTTATCCATTTGCCAGATTTCATAAAATGCGGCAATTGCTAACATGATTCGGACAGACTTAAGCATAGATACGAGTGAGAAACTCTCATCGTACTCAACACCTTGAACTTGTCGAAAACCTTTTTGCGACAATTCTAGCTTTGTAGATAGTAACACTACTATCAGCATCCGTCTTCCTCTTGAAGATCCATTTAATCTCAATGGCTTACTGATCATTGGGCAAGTCAATCAAAGTCCATACTTTGTTCTCATACATGGATCTCATCTCAGATTTCATGGCCTCAAGCCATTTCGTGGAATCTGGGCTCATCATCGCTTCCTCGTAGTTCGTAGGCTCGTCATGGTCAAGTAACATGACCTCCAGAACAGGATTACCGTACCACTCTGGTGCGGATCTCACTCTGGTTTACCTATGAGGTTCAGTAGTAACTTGATCTGAAGTTACATGATCATCATCATTAGCTTCCTCACTAATTGGTGTAGTAGTCACAGGAACAGATTTCTGTGATGAACTACTTCCCAATAATGGAGCAGGTACAGTTACCTCATCAAGTTCTACTTTCCTCCCACTCACTTCTTTTGAGAGAAGCTCCTTCTCTGGAAAGGATCCATTCTCAGCAACGAATATCTTGCCTTCGGATCTGTGATAGAAGGTGTACCCAACATATTCTTTTGGGTATCCTATGAAGACACACTTCTCCGATTTGGGTTTGAGCTTATCAGGTTGAAACTTTTTCACATAAGCATTGCAACCTCAAACTTTAAGAAACGACAGCTTAGGTTTCTTGCCAAACCATAGTTCATACGGTGTCGTCTCAACGGATTTAGATGGTGCTCTATTTATCGTGAATGCAGCTGTCTCTAATGCATAACCCCAAAACGATAGTGGTAATCAGTAAGAGACATCATAGATCGCTCCATATCTAATAAAGCACGGTTACGATGTTCGGACACACCATTACACTGTGGTGTTCCAGGTGGCGTGAGTAGTGAAACTATTTCACATTGTTTTAACTGAAGGCCAAACTCGTAACTCAAATATTTTACTTCTGCGATCATATCGTAGAAACTTTTATTTTTGTTACGATGATTCTCCACTTCACTCTGAAATTCTTTGAACTTTTCAAATGTTTCAGACTTGTGTTTCATCAAGTAGATATACTCATATCTGCTCAAATCATCTGTGAAGATCAGAAAATAATGATACCGGCCGCGAGCTTCAATATTCATCGGACCACATACATCAGTATGCATGATTTCCAACAAATCTGTTGCTTGCTGCATTGTTCCGGAGAACAGAGTCTTAGTCATCTTGCCCATGAGTCATGGTTCGCAAGCATCAACTGATTCATAATCAAGTGATTCCAAAAGTTCATCAACATGGAGTTTCTTCATGCGCTTTACACCAATATGACCTAAATGGCAGCGCCACAAATAAGTTGCACTATCATTATTAACTTTGCATCTTTTGGTTTCAATATTATGAATATGTGTATCACTACGATCGAGATCCAACGAACCATTTTCATTGGGTGTGTAACCATATATGTAAACAGAATAACAATTTATTCTCTTACTTAAATGAATAACCGTATTGCAATAAACATGATCAAATCATATCCATGCTCAATGCAAACACCAAATAACACTTATTTAGGTTCAACACTAATCCTGAAAGTATAGGGAGTGTGCGATGATGATCATATCAATCTTGGAACCACTTCCAACACACATCGTCACTTCACCCTTAACTAGTCTCTCTTCATTCTGCAACTCCCGTTTCGAGTTACTACTCTTAGCAACTGAACTAGTATCAAATACCGGGGGGTTGCTATGAACACTAGTAAAATACACATCAATAATCCGTATATCAAATATACCTTTGTTCACTTTGCCATCCTTCTTATCCGCCAAATACTTGGGGCAGTTCCGCTTCCAGTGACCAGTTCCTTTGCAGTAGAAGCACTTAGTCTCAGGCTTAGGACCAGACTTGGGCTTCTTCACTTGAGCAGCAACTTGCTTGCCGTTCTTCTTGAAGTTCCCCTTCTTCCCTTTTCCCTTTTCTTGAAACTAGTGGTCTTGTCTACCATCAACACTTGATATTTTTCTTGATTTCTACCTTCGTTGATTTCAGCATTACGAAGAGCTTGGGAATCGTTTCTGTTATTCCTTGCATATCATAGTTCATCACGAAGTTCTACTAACTTGGTGATGGTGACTAGAGAATTCTGTCAATCACTATTTTATCTGGAAGATTAACTCCCACTTGATTCAAGCGATTGTAGTACCCAGACAATCTGAGCACATGCTCACCGCTTGAGCTATTCTCCTCCATCTTTTAGCTATAGAACTTGTTGGAGACTTCATATCTCTCAACTCGGGTATTTTCTTGAAATATTAACTTCAACTCCTGGAACATCTCATATGGTCCATGACATTCAAAACGTCTTTGAAGTCCCGATTCTAAGCCGTTTAAGCATGGTGCACTAAACTATCAAGTATTCGTCATATTAAGCTAGCCAAATGTTCATAACATCTGCATCTGCTCCCGCAATAGGTTTGTCACCTAGTGGTGCATCAAAGACATAATTCTTCTGTGCAGCAATGAGGATAAACCTCAGATCATGGATCCAATCCGCATCATTGCTACTAACATCTTTCAACTTAGTTTTCTCTAGGAACATATCAAAAATAAAACAGGGGAGCTAAACGCGAGCTATTGATCTACAACATAGATATGCTAATACTACCAGGACTAAGTTCATGATAAATTAAAGTTTAATTAATCATATTACTTAAGAACTCCCACTTAGATAGACATCCCTCTAATCCTCTAAGTGATCACGTGATCCAAATCAACTAAACCATGTCCGATCATCACATGAGATGGAGTAGTTTCAATGGTGAACATCACTATGTTGATCATATCTACTATATGATTCACGCTCGACCTTTCGGTCTCCGTGTTCCGAGGCCATATCTGTTATATGCTAGGCTCGTCAAGTTTAACCTGAGTATTCCGCGTGTGCAACTGTTTTGCACCCGTTGTATTTGAACGTAGAGCCTATCACACCCGATCATCACGTGGTGTCTCAGCACGAAGAACTTTCGCAACGGTGCATACTCAGGGACAACACTTATACTTTGATAATTTAGTGAGGGATCATCTTATAATGCTACCGTCAATCAAAGCAAGATAAGATGCATAAAAGATAAACATCACATGCAATCAATACAAGTGATATGATATGGCCATCATCATCTTGTACTTGTGATCTCCATCTCCGAATTACCGTCATGATCACCATCGTCACCGGCGCGACACCTTGATCTCCATTGTAGCATCGTTGTCGTCTCGCCAATCTTATGCTTCCACGACTATCGCTACCGCTTAGTGATAAAGTAAAGCATTACAACGATATTGCATTGCATACAATAAAGCGACAACCATATGGCTCCTGCCAGTTGCCGATAACTCGGTTACAGAACATGATCATCTCATACAATAAATTTAGCATCATGTCTTGACCATATCACATCACAACATGCCCTGCAAAAACAAGTTAGACGTCCTCTACTTTGTTGTTGCAAGTTTTACGTGGCTGCTACGGGCTTAGCAAGAACCGTTCTTACCTACGCATCAAAACCACAACGATAGTTTGTCAAGTTGGTGATGTTTTAACCTTCGCAAGGACCGGGCATACCCACACTTGGTTCAACTAAAGTTGGAGAAACTGACACCCGCCAGCCACCTGTGTGCAAAGCACGTCGGTAGAACCAGTCTCGCGTAAGCGTACGCGTAATGTCGGTCCGGGCCGCTTCATCCAACAATACCGCCGAACCAAAGTATGACATGCTAGTAAGCAGTATGACTTATATCGCCCACAACTCACTTGTGTTCTACTCGTGCATAACATCAACGCATAAAACCTAGGCTCGGATGTCACTGTTGGGGAACGTAGTAATTTCAAAAAAAATCCTACGCACACGCAAGATCATGGTGATGCATAGCAACGAGAGGGGAGAGTGTTGTCTACGTACCCTCGTAGACCGGAAGCGGGAGTGTTAGCACAACGTGGTTGATGTAGTCGTATGTCTTCACGATCCGACCGATCAAGTACCGAACGCACGGCACCTTCGAGTTCTGCACACGTTCAACTCGATGACGTCCCTCGAACTCCGATCCAGCCGAGTGTTCAGGGAGAGTTTCATCAGCACGACGGCGTGGTGACAATGATGATGTTCTACTGACGCAGGGCTTCGCCTAAGCACCGCTACGATATGATCGAGGTGGATTATGATGGAGGGGGCACCGCACACGGCTAAGAGAACGATCACAATATCAACTTGTGTGTCTATGGGATGCCCCCTGGCCACGTATATAAAGGAGTGGAGGAGGGGAGAGAGGGCCGGCCCCTATGGCGCGCCCTGGAGGAGTCCTACTCCCACCGGGAGTAGGATTCCCCCCCCCCCCTCCAAGTAGTAGGAGTAGGAGTCAAGGCAAGGGAAGGGAGAAGAGAAGGAAGGAGGGGGCGCAGCCCTTTCCCCTAGTCCAATTCGGACTAGCCCTTGGGGGGCCGCCCAACCTCTCCTCTCTCTTTCCCCTAAAGCCCAATAAGGCCCATATACTCCCCGGCGAATTCCCGTAACTCTCCGGTACTCTGAAAAATACCCGAATCACTCGGAACCTTTCCGATGTCCGAATATAGTCTTCCAATATATCGATCTTTATGTCTCGACCATTTCGAGACTCCTTGTCATGTCCCTGATCTCATCCGGGACTCTGAACTCCTTCGGTACATCAAAACTCATAAACTCATAATATAACTGTCATCGAAACCTTAAGCGTGCGGACCCTATGGGTTCGAGAACAATGTAGACATGACCGAGACACGTCTCCGGTCAATAACCAATAGCGGAACCTGGATGCTCATATTGACTCCCACATATTCTACGAAGATCTTTATCAGTCAGACCGCATAACAACCTACGTTGTTCCCTTTGTCATCGGTATGTTACTTGCCCGAGATTCGATCGTCGGTATCTTAATACCAAGTTCAATCTCGTTACCGGCAAGTCTCTTTACTCGTTCCATAATACATCATCTCGCAACTAACTCATTAGTTGCAATGCTTGCAAGGCTTAGGTGATGTGCATTACCGAGAGGGCCCAGAGATACCTCTCCGACAATCGGAGTGACAAATCCTAATCTCGAAATATGCCAACCCAACAAGTACCTTCGGAGACACCTGTAGAGCACCTTTATAATCACCCAGTTACATTGTGACGTTTGGTGGCACACAAAGTGTTCCTCCGGTAAACGGGAGTTGCATAATCTCATAGTCATAGGAACATGTATAAGTCATGAAGAAAGCAATAGCAACAAACTAAACGATCAAGTGCTATGCTAACGGAATGGGTCAAGTCAATCACATCATTCTCCTAATGATGTGATCCCTTTAATCAAATGACAACTCATGTCTATGGTTAGGAAACATAACCATCTTGATCAACGAGCTAGTTAAGTAGAGGCATACTAGTGACACTCTGTTTGTCTATGTATTCACACATGTATTATGTTTCCAGTTAATACAATTCTAGCATGAATAATAAACATTTATCATGATATAAGGAAATAAATAATAGCTTTATTATTGCCTCTAGGGCATATTTCCTTCAATACTGCGCTAGATGATCTGGAAGACTAGGAGTAGGATATGTTTTGTTAAGAAAAATCATGATCCTTCTTCTATGGTTTATCACTTGTGTTACATTATTTGATAGCATGGAGCAGTTTGTATACGATACAAGATCAAGGAAAAATAGAGGAAGGGACCAGGCAGATCTTGATGGTTATGGAGTATGTTTATGTAAGGGGGCATGGATGAAATCCATTGGCATGGAAGATTGCACGACTTTATGACGGTTGTTGCTCACTTGGTAGCTTTCTCTATGGCCATCTCTTGGTGGGCTCGACGGGTTTAGAAGTTCTTGTGACTACTGATGTCTGTATTTCTGTTTTTAAGGTGTGATTAGAACATCATGTTTTGAGTTGACTCTGTGTTGCTTAGCTTAGGCTATTGGTTGGCCTGGGTGTTGTGCAGTTGTTTCCAACATGCTATGGTTACTCTTTCTCTTTATTTTGGTTTTGGGTCAGTTTGAAAGAACCTTGTGGTTGTTTTTCTAATGAAAATTAATGAAAAGACTTAGGGCATCTCCAACGCGGATCCTCAAACCGTCTGCAACCGTCCGAACTGGGCAGTCTGGACATGATTTTTGTCATCCAATGCCGTACCCCATTAATCCATGAACCGGTCCAGACGTCCATTTTCCCGCAAACTGGTGGAAAACCAGGGGCTTTGCAGGCATCCAGACATCTGCCATGCATGTGTCCAACACCACGGTCCCACCCAAAACCCCTCATGCCATAAAACCCTCTTCGCACGAAGCGGTTGTGGCACATTTATGTAGGTGAGCACTGCTCCAGAGTGGACGTGACTCTGCAGCATTGATGTCGGTCAGAACGACGTGACCAGAAGAGCAGGTGGTGCTCCTTCAATGCAGGCGCGGCAACTGAGAAGCATAAACCGGCCGCTGTGCTACATTGAAAACAGCTTCCCATCTCTTCGCCTGCTGGCCCATCGTGCCTATTTAAGTCATGCTCTAGCATTGTCCACATGGCATCTCTTTGAATGAATTCTCTCTGCTTCTAGCCTCTCCGCCTCCAAACATCTCCACTCCAGACCACCGATGCACCATGCACATGTGTTGGTCCTCTGCCGGACAGGCAACGATGGCTCCGGATCTTGGCGCTGCCGTCGTCGCTCTTTGGGGCCCTCGAGCTCCACGACCACCAAGTCCCCCGACAAGGAGGATATTTGAAAGGATCGCATGGTCGACTAGAAGGGAGGGAGGTTGAATAGGTGACAAACATTTTTTTACTTTGTTTCCAAATTTTAGGCTAAACTAGAAAATATGTTGTCTAGACATGCAACTAGGTGAACAAACTAGGTGAACAATCTGCATGTTAGTCATAACAAGTAGTGCAAGCAAAGGTAAACACAAAATAAAATCTTGCACAAAGTAAAGGTAATATGTTACCATATGTGGAGATGATGAAGATGAGTATGAGTTTTCGAAGCTCCCTCCTTTGGGGGAGGTACGTCTCCGTTGGAGAGGCATGGAGGCACAATGCTCCCCAAGCACCACAAGAACTCACCATATTCTTCGCACGCCCTTGCACAATGCAAGTTGTCGCGAACCACTAATGGTGCCCTTGAAGGCAGCATCCGGAACCTTTTCAAACAAGGTTGGGGCAATCTCCACAACTTAGCCCAGTCACCCAAGAGTAACAAGATCCAGATGAAACATATCGGGGAATTAAATTTCCTTTGGTGGCAGTGTAGATCTAGGTCTCCTCCCTCAATCCCTAACAAATCAATAAGTTTGGGTAACCTAGAGAAGGAAATCAGGCAAAATGGAGCTTAGGGCATTAATAGAGGAGGGAAGAAGGCAAGATGTAGGTGGGAGGTGGAAGAACCACCTCCTTAAATAGTCCCTCATCCTTTCTAACTGTTACGCGGGAAAAAGCATAGGAGCGGTACAACCGCTCCAGGCCAAACCCTCGTTGCGGCAGCCAGAGCGGTACGACCGCCGTGACCGCCGATTGTTCTGGCTATTTGGAAACAGCCAAAAAACCGTTGCACAACCTCTTGAGTACTGCACCCAATACCAATGGAAAACACCCCTGAGCAATGGTTGGGGCGGTATGTCTGTTCAACCGTAGTACCGGCTGCCAGGTCCCTTGCAACCTCTGGAGACACCGGTTATACCAATTATTTAACAACCAGAATAACCTACCAGCCACCACACATGCACCGCTGCCTAACCCGAGGGGATCACCCCTCGGGTGGCAGTAGGCATGGAGTTAGGACCGGTAGTACCACTTGGAGACCGAGCAGTACAACCAGTATAGAGGGCGGTACGCCCGCCTAGGCTGGTCACTGGATGCACCATCCAAAGAGGAGCAGTACAACCGGACCCATGAGCGGTACAACCGCTGGGAGCTTTTCTGCATAGTTAGGAATGAGGTTCTCTCCTTAAAACAGAAGGGTATATGTGGGTGTTGTATGAGTTTGTGTACGTGATCCGATTCCACCCGCACCTTCCGATGCGGATCCCCTCTTAATAAGTTAATAATATGGAATTCTTACAACCAAAGAAATAAACGCATCAAAAATGACGTATTGGCTCTTTTCCTTCTAGAGGGATAGCTAAAAACTTGTGACATATAAATGCACATGTGTAGCTCAAGCACACGGTTACTCCGCAAATTACGTTGTCATCAACATCAAAGTAATTGGGAGAATATCATACGGAAACCAAAATTAGGTGGAAAGCGATGAAAACCAAGCGAAAATCATGTTTTGAAGTTTCGAAAAAATCTCAAAAAAATATGTGATGTTAAGAGGGTGATGTTCTATTGCCATGCAAAATTTCAAGTTCAAATACATCGAATGTGAGTTATGAAAAAGACAAAATCAGCATCCGAACAGTAACGTCACTATTAATTGTTAAATTTATCTTTTTCATAGCTCGCACCCCGTAATGTGATTTTACTTGAAATTTCACATGACAATAGAACATCATCCTCTTAATATCCCATCTATTTTTTCAGTTTTTTTAACTTTCAAATGTGGTTTCCACGAAGTTTTTTTTGAATGTTGGTTTCCGTATGATATTCCCGTCAAAGTACTTAAGGCGGGAAATACTCTTTCAAGATTGCCACTTCCTTCGACGACGAAGAGGACCAGGCACCGCAGCAGCCGTGCCTATACATAGAGGCGCCGGTGACGAATGACGAGTACGTCCGTCATATGGAGATCATGATGGAGCAGTCGCTCCGCTATCATGGTTCGGCGCCGCCATTGTCGCTGCCAGGACCCGTGAGGGAGAAGCCTCCCTCGCCGTCACGCTCCTACGTGAAGCAGGTGCGGCCGGCCAGGGTGTCCACGTGTACGAGGTCATAGTCCCCTACAAATAGTGTATGTTTTTGTAGCTTGTAAGTTGAACGGATGAAATATCAGCTAGGGCATCCTAACGAATGAACGATTTGACCCAACTCCATTGCATTGCCATAATCCATGTTACATATTTAGCCAACTCTATAAGGATCGCCTAAAAAGCCGAGAGCTTAGTCCCTTGCTTGAATTATAAGGTGTTACTTCAGTTTTGACATCTGTTTTATGTAGATTACGTCTGAACTGAACTTACGTGAATTCCATCTTATTTGCATGAATATCGTCTAGTTTGTTCAAATTTATTTTAAACGGTGCTGCTAAATCTCAGTCGACTGAGACTTCGCAAAGTCTCAGTCGATGTTATATTCCTTTGATCTTGCATGAAGATTTGTGCAAAGTTTTTTTTCTTTTTTTCTTTTCCTTTTATACATTATGTCTTGACTGAGACCTAGCCATATCCTATTTTAAAATGTATGCGGACATGGTTGAATAATCGGCTTCCGTATCAACGCGCAAGTACGGTGTTAGTTTTAGAAGACAGCGATGGAGATGCCTGTGCCATGCAGATTTTCCATGTGAGCTGTACATAATCTTCTGCAGCTGTCCCCGTCAAGCATTAACCCGATCGCCCAGCACGGCACTGCCGATGGCGCAGCGAGTAAAAACTAATTGAAGCCGGGGAGGAAAGTGCGGGGCAAATCAACCAGCGGCGTTCTACCTTCTACGCTAGGCTGCCAGCAGTGGTGTTCGAGATGCGACCGGCGATGCAAACAAGCGCCACCGGCTGTGAGAATTCCGCTCTTCTCATCTTCGAATTATTGATTGGTAGAATCGGCCAACGCTGACGTCCTAACTGTCTTGTCTACGCTGCGAATCGCTCGTCGACACCGCAGTCGGCGAGCTACATCTGATGCGACAATCGGCAAAACCTTTGACGGGACGCGGTTGGTCGATCTGTCAATACGTCGCCATTAGCAGAGAGTGCTGAGGCTTCACTCTTCCGAGCTCACCCCATTACCATGGAAGGCCCATGCATGTACCCGGATCTAATTTAGATCACTTCAACGGAGCCTCCAATTATGCAAGGTGGCAGTCGGCATCATCACAGCGAGAATACGTGTGCTGGCTCACTGTTTCTTGGTTAATTAACTCGCATTATGGCGGTTGTTTGGCCTGATGCGGCAGGTAGATGGCGACCAGCGTTGGCTTTTTTTTCTGCAGCCGCGTGTCAATGGGCCATGGACAAGTGTTGCAGAACCTCGCCATCTCCGGCCCAGCACCTCGTGACGTGACTGTGACCGGGGGCGCGTCCGGCCGCCAGCCAGCATAGAGCTACTCGTCGCGTCATGCTACATGGAAAGTAACTTCAGATGTTGATGAGTCGAAAGGCGAGAATTCGCAAGTAATGGAGAGGAAAGCAACTCCAGATGTTTCACATGCTCGATAGGCGCTAGTCACAGTGAAAAATACCATATCCCTGGGCATTATGTTTTGAAGACCTTTGCTTCGTTGCTTAATTCCGTGGAACATGAAACAAACATGGTTTACACCATGGGAGGAGGTGATGTCTTTGTTGCTTCACGTCTGGGATTGTCCTATGGTTTTGTGGGACTGAAGCAACCATAGCAGATGTGTCGAGCTGCTGAAGAATTGTGAAAGAGTCTTGTTTGGTTCGTGTCGCGCGAAAGTATCGCGATCGATGAAGGTTTCTTTTTTGCTCGAGAAAAAGGAAGTTGAACATGAGATGATAAGGTTACGTATCTGTGAAAATGATCGTGACCTTGGTGGTGACTTCGTCAATATTAAGACTACCGGCTCAGTCTTTTCGAAGGTGCTCATATGGGTAAAATATGTGAGTATACGTTTATAGTGATGAGTGTACGTGTGTACGTGAGCGTCTACATCTGTGCTTTCTTTCAAAAAAAGCTCATTATAACACAATTAGTTCACCGCATCCTACTAGGATTAAAAGGAAAAGAGAAGTGGTCGGAAAATATGGGCCTAGCATATTTGATAAAATGAAGCGCATTTCATAAATATAGAGACCGCATTATGTCGAATTTGAGTTCGCACGCAAAGTACGCAACCTGTAAAAAATTAGGAAGTGCACTTCGATACTATTTTGGGGAAAAGAGAAAACGAAGCGAACAATGACATGGAGGGAGTCGACCATCCCAATAAGGATGCCTAATTCGTCCCCAGGAGGTGGTCGGCGAAACCCTAGCCGCCCCTGCCTCCTCTCCTCCCCGCCCACCTCGAAGTTGCCGAATTCCTACCTAGGTGCAACGACTCCCGCCGTTGTCGTCCACCAAGGTCTCATTAGTTGACCCCGGCAATGATGTAAACGACACAACATTCCCTTGTTTGGGCATAGTTATTTTTAAAACCGGGCCAGACCGGTGGTCTGACTGGAAAAAGCGGGAACAGATGTCTTGGCCGGTCTTTTTAAGGTGTATCGGTCTTTTAGTAAAAAACCAGAAAATATTCAAAAAAAATGCATTAACAAGGAATCAAATACCTAACCTGGAGGCAAAGGCATGGTAAAGGTCTAATAACCAACTAGGCTAGTAACACTTTGTGATTTATTAATGATTTACATCCAATATTATGTGTATTCATTTGATGTGAGGTCAAAAATTTCAAAATTCACCTTAAATATTCTTGGATTTTGTGGCAAATGAATCGATGAATCGGCGGTCTGGCAGTAACAACCTGAACTGACAGTCTCACCGGCTCGGTTTTTTATAATGATGGTTGGGGGTATTATTGCATGGAGTTTACTTATGCTCATTTTCAGGGTGAAAACTCATGATCTGGTCTTATCTTACCGGTTGGGCCTAGAGACAGCGACGCTCAAGCGTTGTTTCCTTCCTGGAAGCGTCGTTGTTGGAACACCTATCTTGTTACCTACATTGCCCCCACTGATGGTTGTTTTGAGAGAAAGCATCAGCTCCAAATCTTGTTTAAAGTCTTGTTTGCATTTGAACATGTTCGGTCTGATGAATTTAAAGTTTTTTGCATGCCTGGTAGTCCTAATGCTCTAGCATCCAAGGACAATCAGTAAAACAGTTACTAGTTCGCTACAGCATACCAGATCAAAAGGAAAAGAGAAGTGGAACTGCTGACCATACGAAACTACCTAGATTCCTGCCCATCAACCTGACGCTGCACAAGCTCACTGCAAATAAGTCTTGCAATCAATCATTTACTCCCTTTTTTCAGATAAAGGAGCTTCGCTTTATGCACCCACGCAGAAGATTGTAAACATTCAACCAGACACAGCACAAACTATAGCATTTTTCTTCTCTTGAATCCTACTCTAAGTTAGAAGCCGACCGATTGTACAATCAATTGCAATAATGCAACAATCATTGTCCTTGCGAAGCTAATGACATGGAGCCGATCGAGCGACATCCGTTGCGCTGGCAAAGATCCAGATTCCTCGTGGGGGCGAAACGGCAAAACCGCAAGAAGATTGCAGTTGCAAGTCACAATACAGCCGAATCGCACCACATGTAGCTGTAGCTAGATGACCGGTGGCCCGACGCAACCATCGGCGCATCCACAGCCCACACGCACCACACAGCCCAAATCCAGGGACAAGAGAGGGGATCATTGGGGTGGGCCATGGGCATCGGTGCACCAACCGAACGGAGGAACCAGGCGCCGGACGGCAGGTGGCGCGACGGCGACGCGTACTGGATAGGTAGGGGTCCAGCCGGCCAGCAGTGCGTGCTTCTGGTCACCACTGTGAGTCCGCACGACGTGGCGCGTGGGTTCCCGCAGCAGCCGTGGCCATCGGAGAAACCTACGTGCCGCGACCGACCCGGGACCAAAAACAATGCGTGGTTTCCCGCCAATAATGCATGCGCGTCCTCTTCTTCTCCAAGGCTCCGAACGGCGACGTGCGGGCGTTGCGCCGTCGCGGGGACGAGGGGTCGCTGTGAGCTCGCTCAATTATTTGCCGGGCAGGACGAAAGCTCCCTGTTTCCTCGGGGCTTACCGTGTTGGTCACACACGGTGCGCTGCACCGGCCGGGGCACGAGCGGCGACGTGAAGCCCATACGGGGGCGGCGACCTGCTTGCTGGATACCGGAATGGGGTACGTCTCCATCTTTGATGACGCCTTGTGATCTTTCTCCGGTCCTCTGAATCCTGTGAGCGGCTCCGCGGTGGCCATGTCGGCAATGGCCGTTTTCTTTTTCCGGCCAGAGTGATGCCGATGCCTTTGGAGAAGTATGGAGAGGGGCGTTTGTCGGGCATTGTTGCCGTGTCTTGGATATTACGTAATCCATTGTCAGTCTATAGCGTATATACTGTACTTGCCAGTCAAATAACTATACAACATTACACATGCAAGGCGATTATTATTATTTTTTGAATTTTTAAGGCGATTAATTGTGTAGATATTTTTGCGCTTACATTCTACCACGCGTACCCTTTTGATCGTCACTTCTCTTTTTTTGAGCATCAGTACAGACACAAGCAGTCATATACACGTGCATACACTCATCCCTATAAACGCACACACACAAACCCTGACCTTATGAGCACCTTCAAGAGACTGAGCCGGCATATCATCTTGAGATTTACGAAGCCACCGTAGACGCCTCGTCGTCGACGGGAACGTCTCCTCCCACTGAAAGCGCATCACCGGAAATCCTGAAATAAATACAGGAATAACGCAAGCACCAGGATTTTAACCCTGGTGGGTTAGGGATACCATTGTTCACCTAACCATCTCAACCACGGGTTGGTTCGCTTGATCGTCACTTCTCGAAACCTACAACGTACAACACATTTTTTTTTTTGCGAATTACAACGTACAACACATGGTGTAACGGAAGAGCATAACAGTTAGTCCAAGACGGAGTACTATACTCATATAATTAGCATGTCAAAACCATTAATTTTCATGTTTATATATGTTTCAGGATATTAGTTTTCAGGCTCTTCGTGAAGCTTTATCTTCGTCTCAATATTGTGGTCTACATGACATGAAAAGCATGCAATGACCTTTTTGAATCGTAGTATCATTAAGTGTAAGAATTAGTAAACTAAAATGTTTTTCAATAAATTAACATGACATCTACTTGCCCTCTGACCTCCGCCAATGCTGGCTTAGAGTTATTATGCCAATATTGGGAAGGGACCCGAAGGTCCCAAGAGCTGGCATTTTATACTAGAGATGGGAAATGCCCATGATGTGGGCAGGACAAGGATTGTGATCACGTCCTCTTTAGATGCATCATGGCACGGTTTATGTGGAGTGTGATGCGGGATGTGGCGGGAAGCTCATGAAATCCGGCCGGTTTTGCTGATTTCCAACGGCTCATGCATAGTTGTAGAAAGAGAGATCAATGTTTAGAGTGGGTTGGATTTGCGGCGATGACCTGGTCACTCAAAATAAGGCGCTCATCAAGGGGAAACTGTTTAAGCATTCGACTGACTTGATCTATAAAATTGTGGTTCTCCTACAGCTCTGGAGGTTACTAGCAAGACCAAAGGACAAGGAGGTGTTGGACTGTGTCGTAACGACCATCCGATCGCGATGCCGTCATCTACGGAGGGCAGCCACATTGGACATCAATGGCTAGGGAGCCACCCTATGTTGCATTGGGAACTTCTTTTGAGTACCTTTAGTACTTGGCAGTATGACTGCTCGTGCTATGTTGCCTATTGGCCTTCGACAACTTGTATCGAACATTTGCGTTTCTCTTGTCCATCTCTTTTGTTAAAACCTTGTTGAACCTCGTAAGAGCCTTAGTTTATGGCCGACGATAGCCTTTTTGCTAAAATAGGGCATTTCATAGCCAAATTTTGACAACACTGCATAGAATACCCTAAAAACAGGAAATACAGCTAGGTCCCTCCTTTTTGCATATAGGGCCCCAAATATAACACCAAGAACACAATTGGGTAGTAACACATACAATGACCTCCCTGTAAACACTATGGCTACCGTCTTCGCTCAAACCTTGCCGACGACGGGTAAGGGAACAAGGGCGTCTGCAGAGGTTGAACAAGGTACTGTGAAAGCTACCTCAAAAGACACTAGATTGATGACAACAGAACCCAGATCCATCGTCACCTCGACGGTGGGAGGAGCGATTATGACTCTACGTTTAGCTGCACTCGTGGCCTAGTGAGCTTATCGAATAAGCTCGTGTTGGATCTACCACCCATGCCACTGTCAAATATGGACGACGACCAAAAGAAAGAGCCCGACGTCGGCCAAGTGTAGCTCGCAAATGCCAAGTGAAGCGTCGACATGACATGTCGTCAAACACCTTGCAGTCAAATGAAAGCCTATATCTAGACCTAAACCACCTCTACTAATTACAATGATGTTCCAACCACCTCTCCCATTCCCACCATGACCATCGTCGAAAGAGGAGTGGATAGGTCTGGACGAAAAGCTCGTTGCTTGAGAGCTTATTGAGCACTCGAAAGCTCGCCTCATTTGAGCTTGTCCTCGTTAGTTAACGAACCAAATCGAAGAAAAAATGTAGCTTGCTAAGATTAACAAGCGTAACAAGCAAGCTCACGAGTTTCGTGAGCAACTCATTTGGCTCGTTAAAATTCAAAGGGTCCAACCCATTAAGCCGTTATTGATATTAATTGCCAAGGCTCGGCCGCTCAACCTACGAACCCACTTCCTTGTTGCCCACCGGCCTCCTTATCCATCTTCTGCACTTGGTTGGCCTAGTCAAAGTTGAATGGATAGCACATTATGAATGTGTGCGTGATGCTTTTAGTTGTTTACAATTGTAAGAGTACTCGATAGTTTAACGAGCATTAAACTGACAAAGCTGATCATGAATTTTAGCTTAATATTTTTAGTGGGCTTAACAAACCGAGCCTTAAAACGATCACGAACTTAAACATTTGAGCCTTAACTAGTCGAGCAACCCTAGAGAAAAGAGGGATGAGTAGATTCAAGGTAACTCTCGAGGAATGGTTGGTTCTATGGAACCTTAGCACAACGATTTCCCGACTGTCTACTACAACAAGATTTGTCCGGCTTCGGTGAAGGAGGAGCGATGACAGCGGCGCGTCTTCGGCTCGCTTCAGTGTTTGTAGTCGTCGCTAGGTGGTCTACGGATCTGGATGTAATTTTTATTATTTCTAGTGTTCGGTGTACTACCATGTTTGAAGATGAATAGATTGAAAGTTTTTCCGGAAAAAAACAAACATAGGGAAAACATAGAAGGAACAAGGGGGGGTCAACGATGTGCCTCCTCGGTCAAGGGATCATGAAAGAGCAGTGGGGGGGAGGAAGGTCAACAGTGGTCTAAATTGAATTGGCAAGGAAACTGCGGTTTTTTCTTCTTCTTTTGAGAAATAGGATAGGAAACCAGTGGTTAAGAGGTGCGCGAAGATGAAGATTCATTGGACGTTGGACCGTTGACGCCGGGGGAAGGCTGCCAGGGTGTTTCGTGCAGAGCAAATGCCCGGTCCAAGTTCATGGCCGCATCCCTTAAACGTTGAACGGGTATAGTAATCGGCCCAGTTAGCCGACAGACACCACCTTCCGTGCTGCTGCAACCTGGAAGCAACAAACCCCCCCTCCACCACTCATGGGCCGTCACCGGGCCACTCTTCCTCCCCCACTCCCAACCCCCCACCTCGACGCCTTCACATTTGTCCCCTCTCCTCTCGCCTGCACCGCACCGCACGGCGCGTCCACCCGACCCACCTAGGCCCTAGCCACCTGGCCCGTGCCACGCCTCTCCTTGTCCCGCGCACCGCACCGCCCCACGCCCCCGCCACCACGCCAGTACAAATAAGCGACCGGCCGATCCAGTGTGCCGCCCTCCTCAAACCAGCAACGCCCGCGTCAAACCCCATGTGCCCGCCCCCATCTCTACGTGCCCAGACCCACCTAGTTAAAGATCCCATGACGCGTACCGCCCCCGCCTAGTTAAAAGATCCCATACAAGCCGCAGCAGCAGCAGTGGCCATAGTGACTAGTAGTGAACTTCCAAAACAAGTCGGCAACGTCCGAGCACACAATGGCGAGAGGGCGGGAGGGCGAGGTGAGGACCCTGGTGCTGGGTAAGTACGAGCTGGGGCGGATGCTGGGGCAGGGCTCCTTCGCCAAGGTCTACTACGCCCGCGACCTGCGCGACGGCCAGAGCGTGGCCATCAAGGTCATCGACAAGGCCCGCCTCCGCCAGACGGACGGCATGGTGGAGCAGCTGCGCCGGGAGATCTCCGTCATGCGCATGGTGCGCCACCCCAACGTCGTCGGCATCCGGGAGGTGCTCGCCAGCCGCCAGCGCGTCTTCGTCGTCATGGAGTACGCGCGCGGCGGCGAGCTCTTCGCCAAGGTCGCCCGCGGCCGGCTCACCGAGGACGCCGCCCGCAAGTACTTCCAGCAGCTCGTCGCCGCCGTCGCCTTCTGCCACAGCCGCGGCGTCGCGCACCGGGACCTCAAGCCCGAGAACCTGCTGCTCGACGAGGAGGGCCGCCTCAAGGTCACCGACTTCGGCCTCGCCGCGCTGCCCGAGCAGCTGCGCCACGACGGCCTGCTCCACACCCAGTGCGGCACCCCGGCCTACGTCGCGCCGGAGGTGCTCCGCAAGCGCGGCTACGACGGCGCGCGCGCCGACATGTGGTCCTGCGGCGTCGTGCTCTACGTCCTGCTCTGCGGCTTCCTCCCCTTCCAGCACGACAACTACGTCAAGATGTACCAGAAGATCTTCAAGGGCGAGTACCAGATGCCGCCCTGGGTCTCCGGCGAGGCGCGCCGCCTCATCGGCCGCCTGCTCGCCGTCGACCCCGCCAAGCGCATCTCCATCCCGGAGATCATGCTCACGCCCTGGTTCAAGAGGGGGTTCGTGCCGCCCGTCCCCTCCTCCCCCGCCACGCCCAGGAAGTGGGACGACGACAACGCCGCCGCCCTCATCGACGGCAGCGAGGACAGCTCCGGCAACATCTCGCCGCGGACGTGCAATGCGTTCCAGCTCATATCATCCATGTCCTCCGGGTTCGACCTGTCGGGGCTGTTCGAGAGCGAGCAGAAGGCGGCGACGGTGTTCACCTCCCGCGCGCCGGCGGCTACCGTGTTCCACAAGCTAGAGTCCGTGGGCAAGGCGCTGAGGTACAACACGACCAGAGGGAAAGGGTGGAGGATCAGAATGGAGGCCAAGGCCGACGGCGCCAACGGGCGGCTCGCGGTCACCGCGGAGGTGTTCGAGGTGGCCGCCGACGTGACCGTGGTCGAGTTCGCGCACGACGGCGGCGACGCGCTCGACTTCAACAAGTTCTGCGCCGAGGACGTGCGCCCCGGGCTCGCGGACATCGTCTGGGCGTGGCAGGGTGACGTGCCCGCCTTGCCGGGCGCCGTCGTTTGATCCAATGCAAATTAGTGATACTGTGTAGGACTTGCCCGATCAGTGCACCAGCTTGGGCTGTAAATTTTAGTGCTACTAGTAAGTTTCTTCGGGGCAGCCATGACTAGAGTGCTATGGCTCGGTGTAACGCGCAGAGCAACTTGAGGAGAGGTGTCTGTAGATCACGATACATGCGAGGATTTGTGCCTGATGTGTACGTACGTCCGGCGATCGATGTGTACATATATGCAAGAGTAGTTTTGTTCCTGATCAATTCAGCTTTTGTTCCCTGGGATGAGATACGATTCGATGATCACATGGTCCTCTCTATATTTCAGATTCTTATCAGTTGATGTGACGAACTGCTAGGAATCGTGCCTTTTTGTTCTGCTATGGAGATCGTCTATGATTATCGAGCTTACCTAAGCCATTTGTATGTGTCAAAAGGATTAACTTACAGCAAGTAACATAACTTACCAGAAGACAAATTTGCCATTTATAGCAAGTAACATAATTGTCTACATAGCGCTTATCAAGAAACGTTGAGTCTACAAGCTAATAAATGCAACCATCTACTTTATAACATACTTTACACGATACAGATAGTAAATAGTAACATAGACTAGTGTCATATCCATTAGTTAAGGAGCTTAGAGCATGCTTGGATACGTTTTAGTCTCATGAATAAAAGTAGTGAGACTAAAACTTGCTAGTCTCACCCATGCTTGGATCCAAATACTAAAGAGACTAAAATCTAGTTATTGGGCATTTATTATTCTCCAAACCCTCCAATCCAGAACTAATGAGAGGAATTAAATGAGGAGAGAGAGAGCTAATACATATTTTAGTAGGTTTCCCATGACTAAAAGATTTTACCCTCAAGACTAGTCCTAGCCTCTGTTTAGTCAGGGGTGCTTGGAACTTTAGCCTCTAAAAGAGACTATTTTTAGTCAGACTAAAAATAGTCCCTTGTATCCAAGCACCCTCTTAGAATTGCTTTCACAAACAAAAGTAGAAGAAAATCACAACGCCTCTACTATCGTGGCATGATATTTCCCAAGTACTTCGCATCGGTGGTGACCCAAAGCGATGCCTCATTCTTGGTGTTGAAGAGAATGATAGACGGTAGCATGGACTTGTGTTGGAATACGCTCCCATTTCGCTCAACGAAATTGTCTAACAGGTAACCATTAAAATCCTAGGTCTAAAGGTAGAACCAATTTTTGTGGACCTCGATCTTGAAGTCCAATCCTGCCGGAATAGATTTCTTTGCCGCCTTGCTAGGCCCCAAGGCTTGTTTTTTGATTTGGTGAAGATGCCCAACAAACCACGACTAAAAGAAAAGAAGTGCCCAACAAACACGGGCGGAAAAAAATGCCCAACAACTGATATGAAGTCTTAATTGTCTTTCCCTTTTGTCGTTTCAAAGTACCTGGCCTCCATACTCCTTTTATTAAGGGCAAAGGGACCCTAATACGGAGTAGTTGTATTTTTAATTGCAATCATTTTACTACTTTTTAAAGGGGCCCTAATCATTGTACTCATTGCGTATTTTTGCCTAAGGAAAACATACGCTTGTACGCGGTCGGTGTCGACACAACAGATACTTATATTCATGTTAGAATTATGGAGTACGTACTATTGAACTATGCCAAAATAAATTATCGGATAAAATATTACTACATTATTAAGCAAGAGATGATGACGAGATGGGCCGGAGACCGGCGGGAGCAGCACACCTTTCTCACTAACCACTGATTATTTTGTATGTTTGGCGATTAGCTCAAATGTTGCGGGTGGAATACGAGCCAACTCTCTTGATTAGCCATCAATTCGATTCCAGTCGAGTCGTGCTCGCTTAGTTTTAGAATAGGTGTCCCGGGGTGCTCTTTTGGGGAGGGACAGAGGCTCCGCTTCTGGTCGGACCAGGGCTGGATGGGCAGAGCATCATCGAGCAGCTGGCTCCGCACCTGACGCGCTCCCCGACCACGCGTGGGTGGAGGAGATTAGGACCCGTCACTCCACCACTCCATTTTTGAAGCCGGAGTTAAAAAGTACGGAGCTGGGAAACAAATGCTCCGCGGCTCCTCGTAATTTTAGGAGTGACTCCGAACAGAGCCTAGAGGAGCCTCATCTGTGTCAGCCATCGCGGAATTCCTTCAGTTGTAGGAGGCCATAAGCAACTACCAACCCCCAAACGACCCTGATCACTTTGCCTGGAAACTGTCTTCGAAGGGTCTCTACTCCTTCGGCGACACCTACCAGGCCTTTTTCTTCGGACGGGAGTTTGCCCCTGCCGCTTCGGAGATTTGGCACTCCTCGGCCCCCCTCGATATTAAGATCTTCGTCTCGCTCGCGGTCAAAGACAGGTTGTGGACAACGGATAGGCTGCAATGTCGTGGCTTGCCCAACACACGACAGTGCTAGCCTTGCTGCCAAGTAGACGAGGACTCCACTCATATGTTCCTCGGCTGCCCGTTTTCCCAAGAAGTGTGGTATCACATCCTCTTGCCACTGCGCCTCCACCGGTTCACCCCTTCGGGCTTCCAAACGCTGCAAGATTGGTGGCGTACGATCACGTCTTCAGTCGCCGCCGCACACCGCAGGGATCTTAACACCACCATCGCCGCCACGCTTCGCTTCATCTGGCTAGAGCGCAATAACAGGGTCTTCGAACAGAGGACCTCTTCGGTGACGAGTGTTGTCTCCACCATTCATGTCGAGATCGAGCTATGGAAATCCGCTAGGGTGGAACGTGGGCGTATCTTTGAAGTACATTAGCTCTCTGTTTCCAGGCTGGCTCGCAGCGGCTATGGCTTGTGAGGCCGCAGCTGTTGTTGATGTTGTTGTATTAATCTTTGTTTTCCAATCTTAATGAAAAAGACATGCAACCCTCTTTCATGTTCTTGAAGAAAAAGGTGTCCCGGGAAGCATTTGGACCTTATTAGTGTTTGAGTATTCCTTTCAAGCACGTTAATCACAAAAAAAAAGGAATTTCTCAAAGCTCAGCGGCCCGAGTATACTCCACGAAATGACGATTAAATAACAATCAATTAAATGACGATCAAATTACCAAGCGGCCAGCTTGGTAAGAGCATCTACAACCAGACTGACAAATCCGGTCCCTTAAACGTCTGCGAACGTCACCGGGCGCATCAACAGGCAGTGACCGGCCACGCCTCGAATTAGCTACCATGCATTCGAGTATCTCATATTTGAACCCTTAGATCCATGCAAAACATGAAAAAAAATCCTACGTGCTACTACCTAATCTTCGTCGTCGGAGATGCCCACAACGTCGGTGCCGGGCGCTAGGTGGACGGCCGCGTAGGAGGGCTCCTGGTCCTCCTCCTCCCGCTCGACCTCATCCATGTAGGCAAACATCTCCTCCTCCTCCGTGGCGTGTTGCGCCTCCGCCGCCTGCAGGCGACAACGTCTCGCCTTCGCATCAAGCGGAGGAAATCGAGGATGGCCTTCGCATCTGCGTCCCCGGCGTCCGCCACATCCTCCTCCGGATCGTCGTCGTCATCCTCCTCCTCCCCCTCCAACTCCTCCTTCGGATCCACTACATCCGGAGGTAGCCGACTTCGTGCCTTACCCGAATCTGCTCAAGGAGCTGCAGTCGGCACACCGGCGTAGAAATGGGTGGCCCCTTATCCGGCGGCATGGGGGCATGGCTACTAGTGGTGGCGGACGGGGAGTAGAAAGTAGCGGCGGCGACGGACGGGCGAAGAAAAATGTGAAGGGGTATGGTTTCGATGCCGGCGATCGGCTTAAATAGCCGGTCCGGACATTATGTGGCCTGCCGGAGCAGCGCCACGCGGCGACATCGGTGGCGGAGGAGGCGAGTTTCGGACTGCCGGGTTTCCGGACGATTCCGCGTGGGACCCCGACGTCAGTCCGACATGACGGACGCGTCCGGACGCCCTCATATCTTCCTCATATTTAGGCTGGATATAAGGGGTGCCGATCAGTCCGGACATCTGAGGCCTGTTTGAGCACCCGGCTAGATCAAAAATTCGTAATTGGTTAGTGACAGGGCTCCTCGTCCGGGCGTTTGAGGAGGGTTTGTGGTGCCGAGGCTATAGATGCTCTAAGCTACCAACAAAGGAATGCAATCAATGAAATAACCATTAAATTTCATTGCTCCACTGTTGCAAGCTGTTCATTTACCTCTTTGGCGCTCCCATGTCGCCACCATGCGTTGCGTGCCACCGGCGAACTCCCAGCGACCGTGACACCAAATGCTGCACCAACACGTACCTG
Organism: Triticum dicoccoides; assembly: GCF_002162155.2. Classification (NCBI taxonomy): domain Eukaryota; kingdom Viridiplantae; phylum Streptophyta; class Magnoliopsida; order Poales; family Poaceae; genus Triticum; species Triticum dicoccoides. The sequence goes on from NC_041388.1 coordinate 387,357,265, forward strand.
AACGGCGCCAACGTCGTCAAAGCTCCACGCATGAGGGGAGAAAAAGTGCCAAGAAAAGGTTAATGGATGTGTTTAAGTTTCATTGGACTCCCCTTGACTGCTGCTATGCGTGCTGTTGGGGGCTCTTGAAGCTTCTGTCTTGTCATTTTCGCCTACGTGGTTCTGGCGGTGCTGCTGACTCTGCACTCCCTCCCAGTTTCCAGCCACGCTTCGTCGCTTCCGATGGATTACGGGGTTCACTTACCTCGCCAGTCGCCACTCCCAGTTGCTCTCTTGTGGATAAGCGCTAATCCTGATTTGCATCCGGGATTGGCCAAACACTCCGCCGCCTAATCCTAATCCTAATCCTGTTCGTCGTATCTACTCCAGTGGGGAAAGGTCGGAATGCATGTGCAGCGCGCTGTCGATTTTGACGTCTTCCTAATGAGTTGCGGTAGGGTGCATTGTCTTTATACGAGCAAAGCGATGCACCACTTGGCAGTGGCAGTGGCCGGCATCTTCCGCGGATAAGGGCGGCGCAGTTCGGGCATGGAATGCGCGCCGCTCCGGGAGCTTTTGTCCGGCCGAGCAGGTTCGGGAGGTCGGCATTGCTTGCAGGAGAGAAACTGCGTGTGGGCTCTTTTCAGACCGAGAGGGAGATGTACCTGAATCAGCCCCAATGCGGCTACGGTTAACGTTCGAATGCGTATGTGTGTATGGCGGCTAGGTCTGACCCGGAGTGAGCCTGAGCCGGACGCCAAGCTTTCGGTCTCAGGTGTGTCGTGCGAGCTTCAACTGGGGGGTGTCTTGTTTGCACAGGAGCATTGGGACCGCGTCCAGATCAGGTGGCTTTGGGCATTGTGATCGGGAACCATCATGCACCGCTTTGGAGGATCCGATCGGATTGGTTGTCTAGGGGAAGGAAAGGGTCTTGTCAGTTCGTGCTTATCCGGAAGCATCTTCAACAGCCGCGTTAAACGCCGCGCGTAAAAAACCTGTTTACCGCGCCCGCCTGCGCTGGCTCCAGCAGCCGCGCTATAATGCAGCGCGCGTGCCGCTCCAGCAGAGCGTAAAAATACAGCGTGCGCGACTCACCGGACATTTTGCATATATGATATTTTGAACAAAAATGAACATGTGAAATTTGACACAAACAAGTTGATGAATAAAAGTTCATGCTCACAAGTTCAAAATCATGCCCACAAGTTTATCCAACCAAGTTCAAATGCAAACTAAAGTTCAAGACATGAAAGACACATCAATCTTCATCTTCCTCGTCTTTGTCTTCGTCCTCATCTTCCGAAGACGACTCTTCCGCCTTCGAAGATGAATCTTCCTCCCTCTCCTCATCACGCACCGCATCATGTGAAGCTCCGACAGTGTTGGCAAGATCTTCAACGGCATCTTCATGGGAATGTGTGTGAGAAGGCACATCGAAAGACATTGCACCCATGGCGGCCGGAGGTGCACCCATGCCTCCCATGAGAGAAGCAAAACTCATGCCTCCCATGGCGGCCATAGCGTCGGAGGGTGCTCCAAAGCCACCCATGCCCATGGCGGCCGGAGGTGCACCCATGCCTCCCATGGCGGCCGGAGGTGCACCCATCCCTCGGCGGAGCTCCGGCGGTGGCGACGCCAGCGCTTCCCGCGCTAGGGTTTCCA
>NC_041388.1:387359247-387445063 GCF_002162155.2 Triticum dicoccoides
GTACAGCGGGGTGAGCGGGGCGCCGGTGTGCGCGTCCATGGATGGGTGGTAGGGCGCCGGCGCCGGCGCGCGCGGGGCGTAGGACGAGGAGAGGAGAGAGTGCGGCACGAGCGCTCGAGTGTGCCGCGCGCTGTAGCTGGCGCCTGAAATACGCCTCGCGAGTAAGTGTTTTCAACCGCGCGTCCAACCCGTTATAGCGCGCGCGCCGTTTTTGCGCGCCCGCTGGAGCGACCCGCCGCGTTGCGCGCGCGCTAAAACGGCTTAATTTGCGGCGTGGCGCTAGTTTAACGCGGCCGTTGAAGATGCTCTTATCCAGCGATCCTTTGCCCCATACGGTCGGAGATATGGTGCATTTTTTATGGATTGTGGCCGCTAACCTCTGCTGCTATTTTTTGCATACTGGCGGAAAAGTACGGGGTAGGAACAAAAGAGCGCATGTAATGTTAATGACATCGCCCCCAGGAGATAAGATTAGTCCGGCATGTGCGTGGTTCCAACACGGTTATCTCCAAATGGGTGACCTCTGTTCGTCCTAATCCATCTTTTTGGTCGATCCATAGTGCAAGATCACATGTATTCCTGGTCACGGTGAGAGAGCGCGTATCTAATATAGTAATAATAATACTTTATAATATTTCAAGACAGGGATTCGACGTGTACAGATGACCCGTCCCGTCGTCACACAATGGTTTCACTGTGTGAAAAATGGAAGATGAACGGATGAACATGCCGCAAGAGGGCCACACATTCTGTTACAGAAACGGCAGGTGCTGAATTGCCGATGCTTCCATCCAACAAGAATAAGATAAGATACGGAGATGCTCCGGAGAAATATCTGGACCCCGAGCCGTTTAACAATGCTATGCGCTGACGCGGGCAGGAGCCGGGAGCCGGAACGTCAACTTGGACGATTATTTAGCGGGCCGGCACTCGTTTTCGTTGATCATCCTGCGCCCGCAGCATGATTCCATTTGGCTTGGCAACAAATTCCGGTGTCTTTTTGTTTCGGGAAAAATCGCAAATTCCGGTGTCTTGCGGGAACGTTGGCAACCGGCGACGCCCACGGGCGCAGGCGCTGGCGCCTGGTACGTGCGGGTCGCGCCCATGGAGTCCGTGCAAGCAGAAGCAAGGCAGCTGTAAGGGGTGACGGCAGCGGTCGCGTCGGAGAAGACGGATGCCGGCCGGAGTGGACGCTGGCTGGGTCGCTGGCACAGTGACAGGTAGCTGCCGCACGCGACGTCACACGGCTTTGCTTTCCTTTGCTTGTTGGACGGTTCGTTGTGCTGGCGTGCTGCTGGATCTGCCGTGCCCGGTGTCCCTGCGCCAGTGCGGTGCCACGGAACAACTCTTGCGAGCTGCCACGACGGGACACGGTTGAGTGTTGCCAGCTCTCCCGTACACGTCAAGACCATCAAAATTCCCAGCTTCGCACCACCCTAAGACTATACTTGACAAATCCGATCCTCAAACGCGCGTAGACTGCTCACGCCTCAAATTTACTTCTCTACGTCAGAGTCTCTTATTTCATCCCTGCATCCATACAAACTATGCAAAATAAACCTACGTACTACGACACTCTAGTGACAACTCGTCGTCTGAGATGTCCACGACGTCGGTGCCAGACGCGTAGGAGGGATCCTCCTCCTCCTACTCCTCGACCTCATCCATGCATGCGAGCATCTCCTCCTCCGTGGCGTGCTCCGGCACCATCTCCTGTCGACAACGGTGGCGTCTGGCCTCCGCATCCGACTCCGAGCGAAGGAAATCGAGGATGGCATGTTGCTCCGTGTCCCCAGCATCCCCACATCCTACTCCTGCTCCTCAACGTCATCCTCCTCCTCCTGCTCCTCAACCTCCTCCTCAACGTCATCCTCCTCCTCCTCCTCCAAGTCCTCCTTCGGATCCACTGCACCTGGAGGTACCCACGGTGATCCGGGCTTCATTCCTTGCCCGAATGTGTCAAGGAGCTGCAGCCGGTACTCCGGCGTTATATATGGGTAGCCCCTTACCCGAAAGCGTGGGAGCATGGCTACTAGTGGTGGCGGATAGGGAGAGGAAAGTGGCGGCGGTGGGCGGGAGGGGCAAAATGTGGACGGGTAGGGTTTCGGTGCCGATAGTCGGCTTAAATAGCCGGACTAGGCACTACAAGGCCCGCCAGAGCATCGCCACGCGGCACCATCGGTCCGATGGAGGAGACGAGCTTCGGACCGCCGGGTTTCGGAGGGTTTTTCTATGGGACCCCAACATCAGTTCGACGTGGCGGACGCGTCTGGGTGTCGGTCAGACCGGGCGTTTGAGACCCGTTTGAGGAGCCCGTCTGGGTCACATTTTCATGACCGGGCGTTTGAGATGGATTTCGGACGCCCGACAGTAGATGCTCTGAGAGCATCTAAAACCGCGACCCTATTTTTTCCTACACGTACGTGGACAACTCAAATATTGCCCAAACCGAAAATAACCACGTACCCAAATTCCACAAATTCAACCTACACGCTGTGGGCTATCCGACACTCCTCATATGCAACCTATATACCCTGCGCATGAGGGGGGGAGGGGCGCGTCCGTCACGTCGGACCGGTCCAAGCTAGTCTAGTCCGACCCCACATATACCACACATCGCCTTAACCCTAGACCAGACCCTAGTCCTCGTTCTCGATCGCTCCACTCCACTCCAGTTTCCTTCTGTCTCCATCCTCTACCCTCTCCTCCGATCCACCATGGCTGGCACCAAGAGTGGATATGCGTCCAACTGGTCTGTATCAGCCGACTAGAGCTCCCCGCCTGCTCGGACGAGGAGGAGAGAGCCCTACTAGTTGGGGTCCACCGTTTCCTCGAGGACACCAAAGCTCCATCATGGACCGCCTCTCTGAGGATCCACCAATTGGGCATCTTCATTGCCACTCCAGTTGGGATCCAGTTTGTAGCGGCACGTCCAGTGGAAGCTCACGCTGCATGTCCACTCCATCCTAGCAGCCGGCAAGTGCAATTGAGCGGGTTTCAGCGCCCTAGCTCGGGGTAATCCTAGCCCTGGGTCTCCTTCTCCCCATGACGTTCGGCTCTGAGTCCAAGGCTAATGGCAGCAATGCCAAAGGCCATGGATGCACCAGATGTGAAAGCTATGGAAAAGGGCATGTAGTCGAGGCATGTCGTGCCCAATGTGACAGAAAGTGTGCCGCGTCACGGAGTCGCAGCATGCCACGGAGAACAAGACCGACGAAGATGCCCATGTGCGGATCCAAGTGAAACGGCAAGCCCAGTCCGCTAGTGCCCTCACAGATCTGGGCGAAGGAGTTGATCCAAGCTAGGGGTGGCTTGCGTGTGCCGTAGCGGTTGTGGGTTGTCAGGGGTGTTGAAGGCGATACGTATGTGGTGGGCTGTTAATTCGAGCCTGGCAAGACATCGGTGAAGTTTCACTGTAAGGTACCAAATGTCTCTCCTCTCGATTACAAGCACGAATTCAGGTAGCTAACCCTGATTACAAGTACGAATTTGAGATAACAGAAAATGGGGAACGAGAGGTAGGAGAAGAACAGAGAGCCACCACCGCTGAGTTTGTGATCCACTGGATGCATTTCTCTTCAAGCTGAGGGGATAAGTAGAGCCATAGCTAGGCCAGGCCGTTCTACATCCTGCCGGCCTCCTTAACCTTGCTGTTGGGCTTGCGAAGGCGTGCTGGGCATTGCCTTGGTGCTGGATCATGCAGGTCACCGCCAGGTGGGGACACCATGTCAAGGGTGCTGACATCCCCCTTCTTGTGAAGAGGCTTTCCCCCAAGCCTCTAGAGCTGAGAATCGAGCCTGGGGGCGAGCATGTCCTCCCATGAGTCCACGATAGCATTCGAGTTGGACCATCTGTCGGGGAACGTTGCAGAAAACAAAAATTTTCCTACGGTTTCACCAAGATCCATCTAGGAGTTCATCTAGCAACGAGTGATCGGATTGCATCTACATACCTTTGTAGATCACGCGCGGAAGCGTTCAAAGAACGTGGATGAGGAAGGCGTACTCGACGTGATCCAAATCACAGGAGATCCTAGCGCCGAACGGACGGCACCTCCGTGTTCAACACACGTACGGTCAGCGTGACGTCTCCTCCTTCTTGATCCAGCAAGGGAAGGAGAGGTTGAGGAAGATGGCTCTAGCAGCAGCACGACGGCGTGGTGGTGATGGAGCTGCAGTACTCCGTCAGGGCTTCGCCAAGCTCTACGGAGGAGGAGGAGGTGTTGGAGAGGGAGAGGGAGGCGCCAGGGCTTTTGTGTAGCTGCCCTCCCTTCCCCCCACTATATATAGGGCCAAGGGAGAGGGGGGGTGCAGCCTTGGCCCTTCCTCCAAGGAAGGGTGCGGCCAGGGAGGAGTCCATCCTCCTCAAGGCACCTAGGAGGTGCCTTCCCCCTTTAGGACTCTTCCTTTCCCTTATCTCTTGGCGCATGGGCCTCTTGGGGCTGGTGCCCTTGGCCCATATAGGCCAAGGCGCACACCCCTACAGCCCATGTGGCCCCCCGGGGCAGGTGGACCCCCTTGGTGGACCCCCGGACCCCTTTCGGCACTCCCGGTACAATACCGATAATGCGCGAAACCTTTCCGGCGACCAAAACAAGACTTCCCATATATAATTCTTTACCTCCGGACCATTCCGGAACTCCTCGTGACGTCCGGGATCTCATCCGGGACTCCGAACAACATTCGGGTTACTGCATATACATATCCCTACAACCCTAGCGTCACCGAACCTTAAGTGTGTAGACCCTACGGGTTCGGAAGACATGTAGACATGACCAAGATCGCTCTCCGGTCAATAACCAACAGCGGGATCTGGATACCCATGTTGGCTCCCACATGCTCCTCGATGATCTCATCGGATGAACCACGATGTCGAGGATTCAAGCAACCCCGTATACAATTCACTTCATCAATCGGTATGTTACTTGCCCGAGATTCGATCGTCGGTATCCCAATACCTCGTTCAATCTCGTTACCGGCAAGTCACTTTACTCGTACCGTAATGCATGATCCCGTGATCAGACACTTGGTCACTTTGAGCTCATTATGATGATGCATTACCGAGTGGGCCCAGTGATACCCCTCCGTCATACGGAGTGACAAATCCCAGTCTTGATCCGTGTCAACCCAACAGACACTTTCGGAGATACCCGTAGTATACCTTTATAGTCACCTAGTTACGTTGTGACGTTTGGTACACCCAAAGCACTCCTACGGTATCCGGGAGTTACACGATCTCATGGTCTAAGGAAAAGATACTTGACATTGGAAAACTCTAGCAAACGAACTATACGATCTTGTGCTATGTTTAGGATTGGGTCTTGTCCATCACATCATTCTCCTAATGATGTGATCTCGTTTGTCAATGACATCCAATGTCCATAGTCAGGAAACCATGACTATCTGTTGATCAACGAGCTAGTCACCTAGAGGCTTACTAGGGACATGTTGGTGTCTATTATTCACACATGTATTACGATTTCCGGATAACACAATTATAGCATGAATAAAGACAATTTTCATGAATAAGGAAATATAATAATAATGCTTTTATTATTGCCTCTAGGGCATATTTCCAACAGTCTCCCACTTGCACTAGAGTCAATAATCTAGTTACATTCTGATGAATCGAACACCCATGGAATTCTGGTGTTGATCATGTTTTGCTCTAGGGAGAGGTTTAGTCAACAGATCTGCTACATTCAGGTCCGTATGTACTTTACAAATATCTATGTCTCCATCTTGAACATTTTCACGAATGGAGTTGAAGCGACGCTTGATGTGCCTGGTCTTCTTGTGAAACCTGGGCTCCTTGGCAAGTGCAATAGCTCCAGTGTTGTCACAGAAGAGTTTGATTGGCCCCGATGCATTGGGTATGACTCCTAGGTCGGTGATGAACTCCTTCACCCAAATTGCTTCATGCGCTGCCTCCGAGGCTGCCATGTACTCCGCTTCACATGTAGATCCCGCCACGATGCTTTGCTTGCAACTGCACCAGCTTACTGCCCCACCATTCAAAATATACACGTATCCGGTTTGTGACTTAGAGTCATCCAGATCTGTGTCGAAGCTAGCGTCGACGTAACCTTTTACGACGAGCTCTTCGTCACCTCCATAAACGAGAAACATTTCCTTAATCCTTTTCAGGTACTTCAGGATATTCTTGACCGCTGTCCAGTGTTTCTTGCCGGGATTACTTTGGTACCTTCCTACCAAACTTACGGCAAGGTTTACATCAGGTCTGGTACACAGCATGGCATACATAATAGAACCTATGGCTGAGGCATAGGGGATGACACTCATCTCTTCTATATCTTCTGCCGTGGTCGGACATTGAGCTGAGCTCAATTTCACACCTTGCAATACAGGCAAGAACCCCTTCTTAGACTGATCCATATTGAACTTCTTCAATATCTTATCAAGGTATGTGCTTTGTGAAAGACCTATGAGGCGTCTTGATCTATCTCTGTAGATCTTGATGCCTAATATATAAGCAGCTTCTCCAAGGTCCTTCATTGAAAAACTCTTATTCAAGTAGGCCTTAATGTTGTCCAAAAGTTCTATATCATTTCCCATCAAAAGTATGTCATCTACATATAATATGAGAAATGCTACAGAGCTCCCACTCACTTTCTTGTAAACGCAGGCTTCTCCATAAGGCTGCGTAAACCCAAATGCTTTGATCACCTCATCAAAGCGAATGTTCTAACTCCGAGATACTTGCACCAGCCCATAAATCGAGCGTTGGAGCTTGCACACCTTGTCAGCATTCTTAGAATCGACAAAACCTTCCGGCTGCATCATATACAATTCTTCCTTAAGGAAACCATTAAGGAATGCCATTTTGACGTCCATTTGCCATATCTCATAATCATAGAATGCGGCAATTGCTAACATGATTCGGACGGACTTTAGCTTCGCCACCGGTGAGAAAGTCTCATCGTAGTCAATCCCTTGAACTTGTCGATAACCCTTAGCGACAAGCCGAGCTTTATAGATGGTCACATTACCATCCGCGTCTGTCTTCTTCTTAAAGATCCATTTATTTTCTATGGCTCGCCGCTCTATGGGCAAGTCAGTCAAAGTCCATACTTTGTTTTCATACATGGATCCTATCTCGGATTTCATGGCTTCCAACCATTTGTCGGAATCCGGGCCCGCCATTGCTTCTTCATAGTTCGAAGGTTCACCGTTGTCTAACAACATGATTTCCAAGACAGGGTTGCCGTACCAATCTGGTGCGGAACGTGTCCTTGTGGACCTTCGAATTTCAGTAGGAGCTTGATCAGAAGTATCCTGATCATCATCATTAACTTCCTCTCTAGTCGGTGCAGGCACCTCAGGAACATTTTCTTGAGTTCCGCCATTTTCCGGTTCAAGAGGTAATACTTCATCAAGTTCTACTTTCCTCCCACTTACTTCTTTCGAGAGAAACTCCTTCTCTAGAAAGGATCCATTCTTGGCAACAAAGATCTTGCCTTCGGATCTGAGGTAGAAGGTATACCCAATAGTTTCTTTAGGGTATCCTATGAAGACGCATTTTTCCGATTTGGGTTCGAGTTTTTCAGGTTGAAGTTTCTTGACATAAGCATCGCATCCCCAAACTTTTAGAAACGACAGCTTAGGTTTCTTCTCAAACCATAATTCATACGGTGTCGTCTCAATGGATTTTGACGGAGCCCTATTTAAAGTGAATGCGGTAGTCTCTAAAGCATAGCCCCAAAAAGATAGCGGTAAATCGGTAAGAGACATCATAGATCGCACCATATCTAATAGAGTGCGATTACGATGTTCGGACACACCATTACGCTGAGGTGTTCCAGGCGGCGTGAGTTGTGAAACTATTCCACATTTTCTTAAGTATGTGCCAAATTCGTGACTCAAGTATTCTCCTCCACGATCTGATCGCAGGAACTTGATTTTCCTGTCACGTTGATTCTCAACCTCACTCTGAAATTCCTTGAACCTTTCAAAGGTCTCAGACTTGTGTTTCATTAAGTAGACATACCCATATCTACTCAAGTCATCAGTGAGGGTGAGAACATAACGATAACCACCGCGCGCCTCAACACTCATTGGACCGCACACATCAGTATGTATGATTTCCAATAAGTTGGTTGCTCGCTCCATTGTTCCTGAGAACGGAGTCTTGGTCATTTTACCCATGAGGCATGGTTCGCACGTGTCAAATGATTCGTAATCAAGAGACTCTAAAAGTCCATCAGCATGGAGCTTCTTCATGCGTTTGAAACCTATGTGACCAAGGCGGCAGTGCCACAAGTATGTGGGACTATCATTATCAATCTTACATCTTTTGGTACTCACACTATGAACATGTGTAGCATTACGCTCGAGATTCATTAAGAATAAACCATTCACCATCGGAGCATGACCATAAAACATATCTCTCATATAAATAGAACAACCATTATTCTTGGATTTAAATGAGTAGCCATCTCGAATTAAACGAGATCCTGATACAATGTTCATGCTCAAAACTGGCACTAAATAACAATTATTAAGGTTTAAAACTAACCCCGAAGGTAAATGTAGAGGTAGCGTGCCGACGGCGATCACATTGACCTTGGAACCATTCCCGACGCGCATCGTCCTTCGCCAGTCTCCGCTTATTCCGCAGCTCCTGTTTTGAGTTACAAATGTGAGCAACCGCACCGGTATCAAATACCCAGGAGCTACTACGAGTACTGGTAAGGTACACATCAATTATATGTATATCACATATACCTTTCGTTTTGCCGGCCTTCTTGTCCGCTAAGTATTTGAGGCAGTTCCGCTTCCAGTGACCACTTTCCTTGCAATAAAAGCACTCAGTCTCGGGCTTGGGTCCATTCTTTGGCTTCTTCCCGGTAGCTTGCTTGCCAGGCGCGGCAACTCCCTTGCCGTCCTTCTTGAAGGCTTTCTTTCCCTTGCCCTTCTTGAACTTAGTGGTTTTATTCACCATCAACACTTGATGTTCCTTTTTGACTTCTACCTCTGCTGATTTCAGCATTGCAAATACTTCAGGAATGGTCTTTTCCATCCCCTGCATATTGAAGTTCATCACGAAGCTCTTGTAGCTCGGTGGAAGCGACTGAAGGATTCTGTCAATGACCGCGTCATCCGGGAGATTAACTCCCAGCTGAGTCAAGCGGTTATGCAACCCAGACATAGTGAGTATGTGCTCACTGACAGAACTGTTTTCCTCCATCTTACAGCTGAAGAATTTGTCGGAGACTTGATATCTCTCGACCCGGGCATGAGCTTGGAAAACCATTTTCAGCTCTTCGAACATCTCATATGCTCCGTGTCTCTCAAAACGCTTTTGGAGCCCCGGCTCTAAGCTGTAAAGCATGCCGCACTGAACGAGGGAGTAGTCATCGGTACGTGCCTGCCAAGCGTTCATAACGTCTTGTTCTGCAGGGAGAACAGGTGTGTCACCTAGCGGTGTTTGTAGGACATAATCTTTCTTGGCAGCTATGAGGATGATCCTCAGGTTCCGGACCCAGTCCGTGTAGTTGCTGCCATCGTCTTTCAGCTTGGTTTTCTCTAGGAACGCGTTGAAGTTGAGGACTACGTTGGCCATTTGATCTACAAGACATATTATAAAAAATTTTAGACTAAGTTCATGATAATTAAGTTCATCTAATCAAATTATTCAATGAACTCCCACTTAGATAGTCATCCCTCCAGTAATCTAAGTATAACATGATACGAGTTAACTAGGCCGTGTCCGATCATCACGTGAGACGGTCTAGTCAACATCGGTGAACATCTTCATGTTGATCGTATCTTCTATACGACTCATGCTCGACCTTTCGGTCTTCTGTGTTCCGAGGCCATGTCTGTACATGCTAGGCTCGTCAAGTCAACCTAAGTGTTTGCATGTGTAAATCTGTCTTACACCCGTTGTATGTGAACGTTAGAATCTAACACCCGATCATCATGTGGTGCTTCGAAACAACAATCTGTCGCAACGGTGCACAGTTAGGGGGAACACTTTCTTGAAATTATTATGAGGGATCATCTTATTTACTACCGTCATTCTAAGTAAACAAGATGCAGAAACATGATAAACATCACATGCAATCAAACAATAATAGTGACATGATATGGCCAATATCACATAGCTCCTTTGATCTCCATCTTGGGGCTCCATGATCATCTTGTCACCGGCATGACACCATGATCTCCATCATCATGATCTCCATCATCGTGTCTCCATAAAGTTGCTCGCCAACTATTACTTCTACTACTACGGCTAACGCGTTTAGAAATAAAGTAAAGTAATTTACATGGCGTTTCTCAATGACACGCAGGTCATACAAAAAATAAAGACAACTCCTATGGCTCCTGCCGGTTGTCATACTCATCGACATGCAAGTCATGATTCCTATTACAATAGCATGAACATCTCATACATCACATATATATCATTCATCATTCATCACAACTTTGGCCATATCACATCACAAAGCACTTGCTGCAAAAACAAGTTAGACGTCCTCTAATTGTTGTTGCAAGTTTTACGTGGCTGCAATAGGGTTCTAGCAAAAACGTTTTCTTACCTACGTGAAACCCACAACGTGATTTGTCAACTTCTATTTACCCTTCATAAGGACCATTTTCATCGAATCCGCTCCAACTAAAGTGGGAGAGACAGACACCCGCCATCCACCTTATGCAACTTGTGCATGTTAGTCGGTGGAACCGGTCTCACATAAGCGTACGTGTAAGGTTGGTCCAGGCCGCTTCATCCCACAATACCATTGAAGCAAGATAAGACTAGTAGCGGCAAGAAAGTTGACAACATCAACGCCCACAACAAATTGTGTTCTACTCGTGCAAGAGAACTACGCATAGACCTAGCTCATGATGCCACTGTCGGGGAACGTTGCAGAAAACAAAAATTTTCCTACGGTTTCATCAAGATCCATCTAGGAGTTCATCTAGCAATGAGTGATCGGATTGCATCTACATACCTTTGTAGATCACGCGCGGAAGCGTTCAAAGAACGGGGATGAGGAAGGCGTACTCGACGTGATCCAAATCACCGGAGATCCTAGCGCCGAACGGACGGCACCTCCGTGTTCAACACACGTACGGTCAGCGTGACGTCTCCTCCTTCTTGATCCAGCAAGGGAAGGAGAGGTTGAGGAAGATGGCTCCAGCAGCAGCACGACGGCGTGGTGGTGGTGGAGCTGCAGTACTCCGTCAGGGCTTCGCCAAGCTCTACGGAGGAGGAGGAGGTGTTGGAGAGGGAGAGGGAGGCGCCAGGGCTTTTGTGTGGCTGCCCTCCCTTTCCCCCACTATATATAGGGCCAAGGGAGAGGGGGGGCGCAGCCTTGGCCCTTCCTCCAAGGAAGGGTGCGGCCAGGGAGGAGTCCATCCTCCCCAAGGCACCTAGGAGGTGCCTTCCCCCTTTAGGACTCTTCCTTTCCCTTATCTCTTGGCGCATGGGCCTCTTGGGGCTGGTGCCCTTGGCCCATATAGGCCAAGGCGCACACCCCTACAACCCATGTGCCCCCCCGGGGCAGGTGGACCCCCTTGGTGGACCCCGGACCCCTTTCGGCACTCCCGGTACAATACCGATAATGCGCGAAACCTTTCCGGCGACCAAAACAAGACTTCCCATATATAATTCTTTACCTCCGAACCATTCCGGAACTCCTCGTGACGTCCAGGATCTCATCCGGGACTCCGAACAACATTCAGGTTACTGCATATACATATCCCTACAACCCTAGCGTCACTGAACCTTAAGTGTGTAGACCCTACGGGTTCGGGAGACATGTAGACATGACCGAGATCGCTCTCCAGTCAATAACCAACAGCGGGATCTGGATACCCATATTGGCTCCCATATGCTCCTCGATGATCTCATCGGATGAACCACGATGTCGAGGATTCAAGCAACCCCGTATACAATTCCCTTCGTCAATCGGTATGTTACTTGCCCGAGATTCGATCGTCGGTATCCCAATACCTCGTTCAATCTCGTTACCGGCAAGTCACTTTACTCGTACCGTAATGCATGATCCCGTGACCAGACACTTGGTCACTTTGAGCTCATTATGATGATGCATTACCGAGTGGGCCCAGTGATACCTCTCCGTTATACGGAGTGACAAATCCCAGTCTTGATCCGTGTCAACCCAACAGACACTTTCGGAGATACCCGTAGTATACCTTTATAGTCACCCAGTTACGTTGTGACGTTTGGTACACCCAAAGCACTCCTACGGTATCCGGGAGTTACACGATCTCATGGTCTAAGGAAAAGATACTTGACATTGGAAAACTCTAGCAAACGAACTATACGATCTTGTGCTATGTTTAGGATTGGGTCTTGTCCATCACATCATTCTCCTAATGATGTGATCTCGTTTGTCAATGACATCCAATGTCCATAGTCAGGAAACCATGACTATCTGTTGATCAACGAGCTAGTCACCTAGAGGCTTACTAGGGACATGTTGGTGTCTATTATTCACACATGTATTACGATTTCCGGATAACACAATTATAGCATGAATAAAGACAATTTTCATGAATAAGGAAATATAATAATAATGCTTTTATTATTGCCTCTAGGGCATATTTCCAACACCATCGAGCGGGCACTTGCTAACTGTACTTGCATTCCTTGCCCTGGCATGCGGTCTTGTCCTTGCATTAATCAATATTTTTACATTTGAGGATTCCATCACCTATGAATCCATCCAGGCACCTATATCCATCAGCAGTACGACCAGAGAGTGTTCGGCCATGCATGGTTTCTTTCAAACAATCTCCATTATTAACAACACACGGCCCAACTCCGAAAGCAGTATGTGGATCCTATGCAGTTTTTAGAGCATGATTTTCTTCCTCAGCATCTGGATCACCAATACAATTATCTATTGCTTTGTGTCCAAGGCCAAGTGTTTGTTAACTCCATCAACACGTTCCTTGATGTACTTCTATTGTTTCATGGGCACCAAATAGCAAAATCAGTCACTAAGCTGAAATCCTGTTCCGGACCAGGCGCACAATACCTCATGTGGTTGATACACTGGAACTTGCACTGCTAACTTAAAGTGTAGGACTCTGGACAAGACAGGTAATGGAATAACTCCCATGGTTGTATCCCTTCTTCTCAAGTATCTGGGTTGTTCCTTTAGGCCTTCCACTATGTACTTGGTGCCACATTTCTTAAAAGCCAGCCACGTATACGCAGATGGCAGTTGAACTTTTTATGGCACCGGTCACACAATGTGAAAGATTTCGCATCCACTCCAGCACGGGCCTGCATGCATATAAATTAGTAATATATCTGCCCAACCTACCCAAGGACCAGTGTCATGGGGTGTTGCTTCGCATGAGAAAGGACCAAGACGCGCTTAGTTTATTGGCTCACCGAATTTGGCACCGGAGCAAGTAGAAGCATCGATGCCTAGAATTTTTTACTTGGCACCGGGCTGGACAATGTAGGGCATCGGTGCTAAATGTCAAAAAGCAAATTTGGCACCGATTATGGCCTACATAGTGGAAGGCCTTAGTTCTATCAATAGGTTGCCCCATGGAATGCACCACCAAGTTAACAACCACTATGTACTTGTTCCCAGGAGAACATTCATAGGACTTGGACCTTGTAGCATCCAACCATGCAAGTAATAGGAGATTCAGATAAAAACAAATTGTTTCTACTATGCATGAGGGGAGCAAGGGTACTAAGAACTGAATTGTTCGAACCACATGTCTCCAGCTTCAAGAGCAGTACAAACTTCTCCGAATGAATTGAATAAATTGCATCGGGAGCAACAAGATGGATAAAATATCCAGCGCCTTCTAGTGGCTACACTATAGAGCTTGGATGAGACATCACACTCTCGTAGTTCATCTGCTCCGTCTGTTTTTCTTCAGAACCCATCAATGTGATGTTGGTAAAATCCCCATGTAAAATTACCGTTGTGTCCTGCTATCACCTTCCTGACTAAAAAATTGCCACTGCACTGACATGTTCATGATTTGCATTGTGCCCTTCAATTTGTTAGGACCAGGAAAATTACATGCACATGTGTCGTGCTCACAGAAATTCCACTTCTCCTGGTTTTGATACACAACGTCAGTAGTGACCTAGAATTCTTCAAGATGACCACCACTCCATGATTTTGTTGGAAATATACCCTAGAGACAATAGTATTATATTATTATATTTTCTTTTTCATAACTAAGAGTTTATATTTCATGCTATTACTGCTATGATTCTGGAATATGTGATTCAGTGGAAACTTATATGCACGTGTGAAATGATAAACGGTATAATATAGGTTCCCGGTCTTGCCTAAAATAACATTGAGAGTATGACGTTAGAAGAACGATTATATTGAATTGACCCAATCTTGTTTGTTATATTTTGAGTTAATATTGTCTGAAATCAATTGTTATAACATGGAGTGTTAGCATGTGCTTTTAGTTCCTCAGACCATGAGAGTATCGTAGTCACTTCCTACCGTACGGGGGACTTTGGGGTATCTCAAACGTCATCAGTAACACGGTGATCATAATGACAACTTGCGGGTTCATCGAAAAGTTTGACAAGGCACTATAGCCCGAGAGTGGAATTTGCTCCTCCGACAATGGAGAGATATTCTTAGGGCCCTCTCGGTGTGACGACATCCATCATCCTTTGGCTAGACATAGCTGACTAAGTCACAGGGATGCCGGAACACTTCAACGAGAAAGAAGAACAAAACCGACAACGGATCAACGGTATAGTGAGCAAGCACTAGTGCAACGACCTGCTATACAAACGGTTTTTAACCCCTTCCCACGACGGCATTTTAAACCGTCGCCTTGTCTGTGTATGCGATAGGGGGGTCCTTCCCACACGACCCAGAAACCGTCGGCGATAAGTCCTCCGGTCACACACACGGGGTAAAAAGAGTTCATGTGCGATCGGGTGAGCCATCACATACAATTATACAGGCCCAATCGTTTCCGTTCGTATGCACATCCCATACAGTGAATCCCGGACAAACGTTTTCGTTCGTATGTACATCACACACAGTGAATCCCAAACAAACGTTTCCGTTCGTACGTACATCACACACAATTTCCCCCATCACATCGTCCGTGATAACGCTGCCATTGTAGACGATATTAATAATTTTATCGTTTGCATTATTGAATACATCACGCACCGTCCTAGAAGAAACTGCGTGACATAGATTGTCCATCACACACACTTTTTATGTGGAAAACGTTTGTGGAAGGTGGCCTAATGCAAAAGTTGTCCAGAAAAAGTCGTGTGTGATTGTTCATTGATCCAACATATTTACTTCCTAGAAACTATGTGGGTTGTCTAAGGTCATCGCCTATAGTGTTGTCTCAATAATTGTTTGCAATAGAAAAACCCAATAAGTAGGCTAATTAGCCTATTATTTTTAATCCATTTAGTAATCAAATCGACATTTTATATTAAACACACAATATATTTCATTTTGTATTATGGAACCAAAATTTCATAATTGAAAAAAGCACATTAGAGTAAACCATCATATAGCTTCAGCATTCAGGTACACCATATATGCATATAGCTAGTTATCCCATTACACAACAACACCAAATTTCACATGCAACATCTAAAACCTTTGGAAATTAGCATCATAGACGGTAGATAGACAGATGAATCTCATCTGGAAACTGCTAAAACAAAATGCGAATATTGAGCCTTCAATGATGTTCAAGGTCCTTGCAACTTTAGGCCAGTGTCTGTGGGATTATTGACCGCCATCCTCATGATACAAGATGACGATAGCCATACAACACCTGTATGAAAGACAGTATCATCCTGTTAAGGATATGTTTTGTTGTTCGTATGTCAAGGGCTGGTAAGGTTTTGCGCGTTGTATCGAATTAAACCACATGCTCCACCGCTTGTGCAGGCCCCTGACAATTCCTTTGAGTTTCGGTCTTGCAACTGTACTCCCCGTGTTTCATGCGTTAGCTGGCCCCTGTTCCGCGTAGACCAAGGGCGAATAATCGTCGTTTATGGCATGGACTACCAGGGTATCTAATCATGTTCGCTCCCTATGTTTTCGCACCCCAGCGTTGGTAGGGACCCAGAGAGCTGCCTACGCTTTTAACGTTCCTTCATAGATCTATGGATTTCACCCCTACACATGAAATTCCACTCTCCTATGTCTCACTCAAGTGAATTGGTTTCGAGGGCATTCCACCACTTTTTTTGCGACAACCCCAAAAAGTATAGGAATCAAAGTTTTTGGAAGGTAGGTCTCCTAGCTTCCTTCAACAATGAACGGGCGACAAGAGATCATTCAGACTATTCCCCACCCTTCCTCCCGCATCGCTCCTCTGTGGCGACCGAGAGGACCCACCTCGCGTTGCCGGCCTAGGCTCCCTCCTTACCGTCCCCTTCCTCGCCGTTGTCAGGCAAAGCCTGCGTCGACGGTGGTGGAACCTCTTCTTCCCTCGCGCGTTGGAGGCATGCATGGGGTTTTCTCCATCGAGCGGTGGTGGCCCACTGGTGGCGGGGCGCGATGGCTGGTGGCGGGTCTGCGGACGTGCTGCTCTAGCTGGCGACTGGCCATGGCGTGGAGGGCTGCCCTAGCGGCGCTCTAGTGGCAATTGTGTCGGCTTGACCTGGCTTGGCCAGATCTGGCCATCGGTGTTGCGGGTAGCGTGGGGGCTCCCATGGCGATGGTTCGGTGCTAGTATCCATCCCGGTTGTACCTGGCTGGGGTTCGGCCCTGCTACAGCTGTTCAACCTTGCTCCAATCATTTTGGGGGCACCCGGTGGATGCACGGGTCTTGGCGTGCTCGCGGCTATGGTGGCAGCGGTTGGCTTGGTGGCGGCATGCGGGTGGTGGACTGGTGGTGGCGGTCTTCCTTCTCCTGGATCTAGGTTGGTGGCACGCGGATTGTCCGTGCGACGAAGGTGGCTATGGTGTAGGGCTCACGCTTGGGCAGACCAGATATGGTCTTGAGGGGGTTCGGGGCTCTCACTCCAGGTAGGCGAGGCTGGGAACGGTCTGAGTAGTGTCCGTGGGCGGTGAGTTTTCTCTCTTCGCGGGCGTGGTGGCCGATGGTGGTGGTCAGGACATTGCCTTTCTGTCAGGCAGATCGGCGTTCACGGCCATGGGCATGGCGTCGTGTGAGTTTGCTCGACGATGACCGTCGGTATTCACAGGGTTGTGTCCCCCCGGTTCACTCGGACTGCCTGGGGACACGGGTGTGGATGCTTCCTACCATGGAGGAATCGACCCAGACTCTGCGACTGATGTTGGGCTAGGAGTGAAAGGATATGCCTTTTACTCTTCCTTCCGTGGTTGATGCCTTGATGTGGATGGTTGGTTGTGTCTCGGACATGGATGACGGGGCGACAGCTCTGGAAGGCGGTCTGCATGGTTGTCTCTCCATCGGGCACCTTGGCGGTGGTAGTGGCTTTACCTCTTGGTCGTGTGGGCGGTGGGAAGTATAACAGCGGGTGCCCATGGCACACTTTCTGTCACTGGCAGTGGCGTCGCCCCGATCCGGAGCTAGGATCTGAACTCGTCGCACTTGCCCTGAAGACCTCATCGTGGCACGAGGAGCTGCCAAGCAAAAGCTCTACGCTTTAGCGCCGACGATGGCGACGCTCGCTGGCACCACTCTCTTCGTGAAGACATCGTTGTGGTGCTCCTCTTCATGTCAGGGTTCTGGGTGAAGACCTTTTGTGCATTCCGGACTCGGCAGTGGCGACGCTTGGCACCGTTCTCCCTCGTGAGGGCGTTGTCGTGGAGCTTATGTGTTTTGTGGCGTAGCATGTCGTTGTTCTTAGTTCCGCTATGCTTACCATCGGTTGCGTGGGCGTGGTGCGTTCTGCGTTATCTGGTTATCTTGAGATTGATGTTGTGTAAGGGTCATCTCATCATCTTGTATCGTTCGACCGTATACTTGGTTCGGTTGTTGCCTTATATATAAAGTAGGGTGAAAGCCTCTCTCGAGAGAGCTTCAACAACGCACCAATTACGGCCTTATTGTACTTGTACTTGTTGTTATTCAAAGCATGCACATTAGTTGAGAAATGGGAATCAATGATAATTCGATTTGCCCCAATCATGATATCCCAACTTGTACCAGCAAGACATGCGAAAGATCGAGATTACAAGACACTTGGGCTGTCCATAATGAGAGTATCATATGTAGTATCATGCATGCTAACTAGGCAGCTTTGATGAAGTGTCATAAAATTAAATGAATAAAAAAAGGGTTAAGTATCATATCATGATACCGTATCATGTTAAATGATATGCTACTATGTGTCATGCATCATAATAAATAAAGTCATCTATGATACCACCGATGTAGTATCATACTCACCATTAGGACCACTCTTCTCTTGGCCACACACTTGCCCGCACTAGCAGCGACAAAGTCGCCACCCGGATAACTAATTCGACCCTATTGCTAGGTAAGTTGTGTCATATAGTGAGGTAATCCCATGTTCATGCCAGTCGCCCAGTTAGGGTGTTTCGTTCGATGCTCGTTGTGTTTCTCTTGCCCTTTTAGTAATTCTTTTCTCATGTTTTCTTTAGTTCATTTACCAGTTTTAATCGGCCTTTTTTATTTTTATTTTATGTTTTATGGTTTCCCCTTTGCCTTTTCCCATTTTGTCATTTTAATTTTTATCTTCTTATTTTTTTTGCCTTCATTCCTTTTATAAGTAGAATACATTTCTTTCTTCATATGAGCATTTTTTTCTCAAATACATGATGTACATTTTCCGAATACAAGATTTTCAATTTTGGAATAGACCATGATAATTATATTACATAGTGAAATAAATTTTCAATACACTTAGATTTTTATATAAGCTTTTATTTTTTAAAAATCTTCACACATTTAAAACATCCTTAGACTTCTTAAAAATATGTCACACATTTAAAAAATGTTTACATACTTTAAAAAAATCACATATTAAAGAAGTTATTCATTTTTCAAATGTAATTCATCAATTTATGGCAATAAATATTGAATGAAAAACATATGGACCCTCACACTACGGTTTTGCATCTGGTGAGAAAACCATCGCATTGAGCATTGTATAGGGGGGGGGGCTTTTTCCGGGTGAAAAAAGTTTGGGGATGTGAAAAAAGCTTGCGACGTGTGAAAAATTGCAGGTTTAATAAGTGATTGAGAATTTTAAAATGAATAAGAAAAAAGGGGGGAAATCACATAAAACCGGCCCAAGAATCCAGAAAAGGAAAAAAAGAACCAACTTGAAGCTTTCTCTTTTGGAAGCTTCCCAAAACCGGAGCTTCACATAAAGGAGCTCTACAAGGGATGGGCCACAAAATCTGGCGAAGGAAACAGGGTATACATTATGTACCATTTTACCTTTGTCGGTATCTATAAGCACCAAATAGGATTTCACCCTAAATTGCATGAAAAATTGGGAAGCAGTCTTTAACTATATATGACCATCTTTGCCATGCAAATGAGTCGGGCGAATATGGCACCTCACCATAGACCGGCCGAATAGCGTGATTAGTGGAATTCTCTAGCATTTTTTCTTTTTTCTTTTGTTTTGTTTTTTCACCTATTATTTATTTAAAACCCTTATATACCTTTATATTTCAAAATATTCTGAAAATATTTTTTTAAAATGTTATGTTGAAAAATATAGTAATTTGTACAATTAAAAATGTTCATAATTTATTTAAAATATATTTATTGTGAACGAAAGTATATTTTATATTGTTAGAAAAATATTCTTGATTCATTAAAAAAAGTTGTATTTGAAAAAACTTCAACATATATTAAAAGTGTGATCAACATTTTAATGTACTTTACATCTATTGTTTATAAAAAAATCGGCTATTTTACTGATAAGCACGTTTACATTTATTTTATTGATTAAAAAGACAAATGAAAAGGGAAAGAAACTCATAAAAATAAAAATAAAATAATAAACAAAAATAATAATGAAAAGGAAAATAAAAAATGGAAATGGTAAAAAACGTTTCAAATATTCAACTGAAAACACGGCAAACAGTTTGGCGCAGGAGCTCCTATTTGATGCACAGCTCACTGGGTGACACGCAAACGCGCAGCCCTGCTTCCAAGCGCTCAGTTCTCTGCCGCCCAAAAAGATTTCATTTCGTTTCTTAAGGTTTTGCTTTTTCTTTTCGGGTTTAGTTCTTTACTTCTTCATATTAATTCTGTATTTAAAAAATATTAAAAATTCCAAAACAATTTTTTAATTTTGAAACATAATTTGCCTATTCAAAACAATTAATTTGAAAAAAAATCACGAATTCAAAAAGTGTTCCTGGTTTTGAAATAATGTTTGAGAAATCATAAAATATTCTTTTTTTGCGTCAAATATGGGAGCTTTATTAACTGATAATCATGGTGTTACAGTCCGCTCGTAGACAAGGATGAAGGAACTCAGGGCTTACATCGAGCCAACTCTCCGTCCACTCTGATGTGCAGGCTAGACGTGCACATTGGTGGGCCGGAACATTTACCTTCCTATTGACATGGGTAACCGAAAAAGAAGCGAAACTAGCACTAATCTCCTCTAACTCGATCAAGATAGGCGCTGCAACATATCTGGCGCGACTTCCAGAGGTTAACCAAATCCTGATAGTCAACCTCCATTATCACATGTGAGGAACCACGAAACCGAGTAAAAATCACCCCCTACCGGAGAGCTAAAAGTTTCATGATGAAGGGACCGATCACACCATGTAAGGGCTTACTCCAAGCTCCCAGGAATGCGATATGTGATCGAGCCACACCACCCGCGCCCCCCTTCATGTCCTCAACATTAACCGCTTCGTCGGCATTGATCGTGATCCAGCCCACTTTCGATGGTCGCCAACACTGTCCGGCCGGCTGAATCTTTTGTTTTGATGGGATCTCCAAAATCGCCAAAGTCTCATGAACCCACTTCAGCGCTTGTACAGGGTCATAGCCGTCATGGTCATGCGTCCAGCAATTGCGAGACAACCATATATTGTGCATGATTGTGATGATCTTGCTTCTGTCCACCTCTGTGAAAAGTTGTTCAAGCAAAATATCACGAGCCTAGGTGTTTGGATGCAGCCGTGGTAGATGTAGATCGAATCTATCTCGAGCTGCCAGCCAAAACTTTTTTGCATGTGTGCAGTGTATCAATGCATGTAGCATGTCCTCATTCATCGCCTTGCAGATGTCGCACATACCTAGGGGTTTGATATGGCGGTATTGCAAGTTAACAAAATTCGGGAGTATCCCACGGAGTACCCGCCACCAGAGGACTCGAACCTTGGGGATGACATTGGGTTTCCACAGGGCTGTCCACATCTTTTTGTTTGTTGATAATGCTTATGTAATCGTCCCTTCCTCTAAATCATAAAATATATGTGGATTCAAAAAATGTTCACGTGTTTTTTTAAAAAATTGCGAATACAAAAAATATTCGTTGAAAAAATGTTTGCTCACTCAAAAAATCTTCATGAACTCAAAAAATTAACAAGATCTCGAAAAATGTTTATGATTTTGAAAAACAATCATGAATATCGAACAATGTTCATGAGTTTTAAATATGTGCACGACTTTGGAATAAATGTTTGGAAGTCCGTAAAAAAATTAACGTATTTCAGAAAAAAAATTGATTTCGAAAAATGTTAATGAATACAAAAATGTCCCAAATATCATAAAGAAATTGAAAATTCTAAAAATAATGAAAAATTTCAGAAAAATGTCCATAAGTTCAAAAAGTATTCCTGAATTGCAAGAATGATTTGCATTGTCAAGGAATGTCTGTGGGTTCGAAAATTCTTCAAAAATCACTAAAAAAACTTTTGAAATTAATAAAAAGGAAGTAAAACTTAAAAAGAAAAAAAAAGAAAAAAAAGAAAAAAGGAAAAACCAGGTGAAAGAAAAAGAAAAGGCAATACTGCTTCAGGAAACAAATTATTATGGGTTGTCCCATACCGAGGACGTGGCACATGGGGATGGATTTTTTGAGGGGAACATGGGGCTGGATGCACGGGAGCCCCTAGTCGGCGCCTTCAGCGCCCGTTTGACAATTTGGCGCCTGCACGTTTCTTGACTGGGCCGTTTTCGAATCTGGCCCATTACCTGCTGACAATGGAAAACATGAAAAAACAACGAAATCACTAATTAAGGAGTACTCGTTGCAAAGAACACTTCACTTTCTCAGGTTGCGACAAGTGACGCATATGCAGCGCGCCACTTGTCGCAACCTGGGAGTTTTCCCTTTTTTCGTAGATCCGTTTATTCAAAACGTTTTATCTTTTAAATTGTGCGTCCAAATCTCGAACCGTTTTCATCATTGGATTCCTCGCGTCGAGATCTTCAATACCAGAACCCAGGTTGATAGATTTTGACAAACTTTTTTTTATGAAAAAAACTGGACGAAAAAAACCAGGCGAAAAAACCAAAGCGGGAGCACGTTTTTTTTTCCTTTCCGAAAGAGGCACGCCCATACCTCTCGTGAAATCACACCCATGCCTCTTGTGGAAGCAAAACCGTGACTCTCGCGGAAGAAAAATAAATAGAAAACGCGTTTGTTTCGTTTCCTCGCGGCGTTAATTCCTAGGTCATTGTTCATTTATATTGAGTCATCCTCAAAATACCCAATTGGCTGAATATTTCACTGAAGATCATTGTAGTTTACTGTCTAGTGTCCAAGACCACAGACCATAGTAGATGGTTTCTAATTTAGTAGGCAAGTTTTGTTTACACAATAGGCCTTGCTGTAGCATAAATAATTCACTCCATTATGTTTACAGGTTACAAGTTGAGGTGTACGCAGCCATGGAATGTGTGAAGGAACGGAATGCTGATTTGTAGTATGTACATGCACACAACCTTGCCTGATGGTCAAATGGTATGGCTTATTTTGGTTTTGAGTAGTATATATGGTCAAATGTTATAGCTTATTTTGGTCTTGGTAGTATATATGTATATATATGCATCTGCTCATCTTGTATTCAATGTGAACAGAAGGTGTATTACTATATATATTGAAATAGTATACATGCATTAGAATTTGAAAACTATTGTGCTCTCGGCCCGCCCAACTTTTCTTTTCAAGCTCCGCCACTGATTCCTTTCCTCCACAAGCGCTGTTAACCACCAGAGAAAATGGCTACATGTGAACAATACCTCACCCAATTGTACCCGAGAACAATTTTTTTTCAAAACACGAACATTTTTTGAAATTACAAACAATTTTTTCAACACGCAACTTTTTCCGAAATTGAAAAACAAGAACATTTTTAGAATATGTGAACAAAATTGTAGAAGCTGGAACATATTTTGAAATTACAGAACAATTTTCAAATTTATGACAGAAATTAAGTAATAATAACAGTTTTTCAAATTCCTCAAACATACTTTTATCTTGCAAACAAATTTTCAGAAAATGATTTTTTTTCAAATTTGTGAACATATTTTGGAATTCCACATCATTTTGTGAATTTGTGAATAAAAAGAGAAAATGCGAACAGTTTTTGAAATTCAGAACATTTTATGAAATGTTGGGTAAATATTGAACCAAAAAATTCCGGACAAATTTAGAATAACTGGAACATTTTGTGAAAATCCCAAACAATATTGTAAAAGCGAAAGTTTTTTGAATTTATGATCCAATTTTGCAATCATGATCAGTCTTTGAAATTTCCGAACTGTTTCCAAAAATGTGAAAAAAAACTGAAGAAATAAAAAAAAATTGAAGAAGGAAAGAATAAACAGAAAAAGGGAAAGAAGAGGAAGAAGAGATAGACGAAGAAGAAGAAGAAAGAAGAAGAAAAAACAGTTCAGGGAACCTTCTAGAAGCTTCCCGAAACCGGATAATGTTCTTGGCGAACTGCGTACGTAAAATGGGCCGGCCCATCGCGTCGCTCGGTTAATTCGCCCGTGTGAAGCCCCGGCAGTTTGTTGCGATGCGCATTGAATAGGGTTTTCCGCGTGGTCGCGCAGGAGTCCAATTTCTGAGTCGATGAAGGGGGAACGAGATGGCCCGGCCCACACGCAGGGCAGGCCACAGCCTCTTTTTTGTTATTTCTTTTTCTGCTTTTTTATTTTTTTATTTTTTTGTACATTTTTTATGCATTAAATTATTCTTCATATATAATTTTTCTCAAGCATTCAAAAAAAATGTTAATCAAGCATTTTTGAATTTTTTGTAACAAGTTTTAGAAAATTGTTAATCAAGCATTCAAAAAAATGTTGAATCTGCACATAAAATTTGTTTTCATGTATTAAAAAATCTTTAATATTTTTATCATGCAAGTAATTTTTTTAATCAAGCAGTTTGAAAAAAAAAATTGAACATGTCTTTGAAAAATGCTATCCAAGCATTTGGGAAATGTTAAATGTGTGTCGAAAAAATGTAACCATGCATTAAGAAATGATGAAAATTTGATCATGCATATAAAAATGTTAATCAAGCATTGAAAAAATGTTGAACAAGTATTTGATAAATATTAATCTAGCATTTGGAAAATGTTAAATTTGTATAGAAAAAAGGTTAACCATGTATTAAGAAAGTAATGATTTTTTTATCATGTTGCAAAATATGTTAATCAAGCATTTAAAAAATATTTAACAAGTGTTAGAATAATGTTAACCAAGTGTTCGGAAAATGTTAAATGTGTGTATAAAAAATGTCGACCATGCAGTAAAAAATGTTAATCTTTTTATTGAAAATAATTAATCAAGAATTTTAAAAAATTTATAGAAAAACTCTTGACCATGTATAAAAAAAATGTTGATCTTATGTATAAAAATTATTAATCAAGCATTTAAATTTTTAGAAAATGTTGACCATACTTTAGAAAAGTTTTTAATTTGTATTGGAAAAACTTAAAACTGCATTAGAAAAATATTGTTGACATATACAAAAAAAATGAAAGCAAAAAATGAAAACCGAAAGAGAAACAAAAAAACCTGATGAAAACTGAGTAAAACTGTGAAAATGGAGAAAAGAACGAAGGAAAATCAGGAAAAAAACAGAGAACCCTATGGATAACTGACTCCATTCTCTTTAATCAGATCGCGCCTTAGAGTATAGTAGGAACCCAACGCTAACTCACTTGTTAGGAGCGTAAGCTCCTATCTGGTAGACCTGGGATGGTATCATGTCTACTCCCTTTTCTACTTCATTACTCCATTTCTTTGAAAGTCATTATTGGACCGACCCATAAATGTAGATGCTTGCGGCGAGACATTCTACTGGCTCGCTTAGGGCGAGATATAGTCATTGCGTAAATAGGAATCGCTATTTGGTGCTTAAGGCACTATGGGTCAATTTGGTTGCTGCCCTGGGCTGCACGCCTGGGCAAAAACGCTGTCTGGCCAGACACATCGAATACAAATTTCCTGCCTGGTTAGGCTCCCTGGACTAGTATGTGTTTGGATCACGTCCTGGGCGTGGGAAATGTCTATGAATTAAAATATTCGGAAGTAGACTGTGTCAGTCCATGACCCATGTCAAAATTGCTCAGATTAGCTCCAGGCTAACACAGGACGTCGCCCAGGCTACCAAAAATGGATGCCTGGCAGCCTGGGCGATCCAGGCCAGGCTTGGACTACTTTTTTCAGGGCTTCAACCAAACAAACACAGCTAGATCCCAGGCAAGCTTCAGGCAAGGCATCACGAACTGAGGAAGCAAACCAAACACGCTGTACTTCTTTGTACATGGCTCGCACCCCCCTCCCCTAGTAATTTTTTTAAGGAGAACTACCACACTTTATTAAAATTAGGACAAATGCACGTGCCTTGCAACGGAAGAAAAAACAACATTTATTCAAATTTAAGGATAACTACACCTGCAAAGCACATCCACTCTTAATTGTTCCGGCTTCGCTACGGAGTAGATAAAACTATGTAGGAAATGAGTAGCTAGTGTTTGTCCACATAACTTCCTACCGGTAATTATAAATAGAGCAGTGCACATGCGCGAACAATCATCATACAATATTTTTATTTTCGTGATAGAAAAATCTTGTAATAATGAATGGCACATACCATAAAATTTTATAACCTTTCTATGTAATAGTTTTGCTAGCTAACAATATCACATTGAGATAATTACAAAAAAATCATCAGCTTATTCTTTTTTTGAAAAAAAAAATCATCAGCTTAGCATTTGTATATTTGTATGATTGAAAACCCCTATGAAACTATGGTACCTATATTATCACCGTCATTAATGTTTTCCTTAGTAAAGAATCAAATTACTACATGGTAATATTCTTGTTGCTCATATTATTATTATCCACTATGAAAAAATAGAATGAAGTTGCTAAATTATAGCCCACTGTACATAGTTTAAGATTTTTTTAATCAATTTGCATGTGTTAAATATTTACCTTAAACGATCATGTATTAATGCATGGTTTTAATGCTTACACTTTTTTTTACACTTCTATAGCCATCACATCAAGTAATATGTTTATGCTTAAAAATATTGTAAACAAAAACAAATAATAAAATGAAGCCATTATCATGATACAGTGGAGTTAGACGAGGTGCACTCACTTCTCTTCCCGAGCTGGCTATAGCTCCTAGTCATTCTCCAACATAGGGCATATGAAAGAAATTCCATGATGAATTATATAAAACCTGGGCAGTTTTCTATGAAAGAGCAAGGTGGGACAATTTAATTTGGTAGCGACTCTGTCTTAGAACGCAAATCGCATGCTAGTCTCTGTCGGCTGAAAAAATAGGCTGGATGACCGGCCCATGCGGTGGACCTTATGGGCAGCCCATGTATGAAATTATAGGACGGACATATTTGATCGTGAGCGCGTGCAAAAAATTAGTACCACCTCGGATAATAAATATAAATTATTTAGGTGAACGGATGAAAAAATTGAATAAACGCACCTTGCTTTATTAGAAGGTATAGATAAACGAAGTAAAATGCAACATATGTGGCATCTTCGAGGATAAATCCAGAGAGAAAGGACACTAGGATATACAGGAAGCACCCACAATTGTAGAAATATGCAAAAAAACTCATTTTGGATCCCGGCTACCAACCATCGAATGGCACAAAACTTCAACCCTGTCATCGCGGAGAGAAAAAGAAAATGCCACCAACAAGCCAAGATCCAATAGAAAGCCATAGCAGCAATGTTGCGGAAAGAGCCTCTGAACAGGCGCACCGCTTACGGCGCAGCACATGTCAGTGTGGCTCGCCGAAGATGCACTCCATCCCTATTGGATCGCGATTCTGAAGCCCTCAAGCCGCATCGCTGCCAAGGGAATTCAGAAACGAACAATCTCCCACCACAAAACCACCAGCTATACCATCACTCGAATGCCATAAAATGGGTCAGCCTGCGATGGCTTAACAGTTACTCGTTGTTTTTATAGTGATAGGTTTTGAATCACTTTTTCAAATAATGATCTTGTTTCACTACAAAAAAATCTATAAAATCATAATATTGTTTTTCATATTCACGAAAATTCTTACATTTGTGGTTTTTTCAAAATAAAAAAATGAATTTGCAATTCTTTCCATTTCGTGTGTACTTTTCAAATATGAGAAAAAAATAAATAAACCCATGAACATTTTTTGAATTCACAACCTTTTCTCAAAGTCACGGACTTATTCGAAATTAGTGAGCTTTTTTTAAAACTACGAATATTTTTAAAATCCACAAGCCTTTTCAAATCCATGATTTTTTTTCAAATTCCGTAATCTTTTATAATTTTGTAATTTTTTTATTTCATGGACATTTTCCAAATTCACGACCTTTTTCAAGTTCATGAATATTTTTCAGTTTCACGACCATTTCTCAAATTCATGATCTTTCTTCAAGTTCATGGGCATTTTTCCAAATTCATGACTTTTTTTAAAATATGTGAAAATTTTCCAATTTCCTGAACTTTTTCAAATTCACGATCTTTTTTCAAGATTCCTGACCATTGTTTAAACCATGATAATTTTTCAAATTCAGGATCATTCTTCTGTCCGTGAACATTTTAAAATCATATGATTTTTTTATAAATATACAAAAAAAATTCACAAAACAAATTCAAATTCATGAACTTTTTTCTTGTCTGTGGACATTTTTCCAAACTTATGACCTTTTTTGAAATCCGCAAATATTTTTTTATTTTCAGCTTAGCCGTGTTTCACACAACAAAGAAGTAATCCATGAACGAATATTTTTCAATTAAGGAATATTTTTCACACAACATATTAGCACAAAAAAATCGAATTGTAGAGTATGTTTTAAGTAACGAATATTTTCCAAATCCATGCACAATTTCCGAAGTTCTTGCACATTTTTAAAAAATAGAGCTTCTTCTCAATCTACGAACATTTTCTTATTCCAATCTTTTGTTCGAAAAAACTGTAGCGGACTTAGCCATTTCTCACACAACAAAGCAGCAGCAAAAGCTTATGAACTTCAAGCAACCGAGCCTTAATGAGTCGGGTGATCGATCGAGTGAACGAGCAACTGTTTGGACGGGGCCCATTTCACCCGTGTGAGGCCCAGCGTGTGTTTCCAGCTCGTGATGCGCTAACGAGGAGCTCTCTGAAATCAACACACAAGAAAAAAAAGTCACCAAGAAAAGAAGGATGAAACTAGCTTGCCACGACATGGTATTGGGCTCCTATAGTGTGACGGACGGTGTGTATAAGGCACGGGAACGGATTCACCATCATATGGCTGACCCGGTCATTAATAGCGATTCCTGCTTCATATAGGCGAGTTGCAGCCATCAACCGGAACCGAGGACGGGTTTAATAATTAGCTCACCCTTGTGAGATCATGACTTTTCTTTACCGTAGATGATAAGCACTTGACGTCAGTTACGAGCACATGGCAAATCATTTGTTTTTATGGCAATTCTAGTGACCCAAGAATAGCAAGTTAGTTGACTCACACCACAATTTTCCATAAAAAAAACTAAAGCACGAAGTTGCCATGGTTGCCAACTAAAGTTGCCATCCCCGCGTCACTAAACTTGTCATAAAAACGTTCAATTTGTCATGTGCTCGTACCTGACGTTCGGGCGTTATCAGATTTGTTCTTTATTCAATCTATTCTTACCTTCCTTATATGTACAACCTTTCAATCTATGTATTTATTTCAATCTGCGTATTAATAAAATCTATAATATTCATAGAGAATAAGAATAAATGTTAAGACAATATACTGCTGATTCTTTCTTTCTGTTTCATAAATTTAATAATACTAATCTACTATGCCCATTGATGTTCTTACGTACCTCACCGGATTATTGGAGATGAAAAGCGACCTGGGTTGACTTATACAATGCGGCCCAACTTGCCACCCTGTGTCAAAATGCACGAGGTGCGCACACAATGGGCTGATCCATCAGTACGGGGGAGTTTGTTCAGTTTTTTTTATCTTTAGGTTTTTCCATTTTAGTTTTTTTTATCATTCATTTTTTTAAATATTTTTGGCTATTGATTAGTTTCATCCTTCTTCTTCTTCTTCTTCTTCTTCTTCTTCTTCTTCTTCTTCTTCTTCTCCTTCTTCTCTTTTTGATAACACATTTTTGTATGTACATGAATATTTTAAAATACATGATGAACAATTAGTTCATGTATATGCACGTATTTTAAAAATGTACATATCATTTTTGTAAATACGAGATGAACATTTTGTTTTACTAGAACATACCCCGCACATTTCCACGGGAATCACTTGAAGTATATTTTGATGATATTTGATTGTGTGAATATGAATTTTTGGATTAATAGTAGTATTGCTTAGCTTTCATCACATCATATGTGCCCTCAGTTATCACATAAAAGGGAGTTCAATAAATGTGGGTAAGAAAACTACTCCCTCCGTTCCATAATATAAGAACGTTTTTGACACAAGTGTAGTGTTAAAACGTTCTTATATTTTGGGACAGAGGAAGTATGTATGAAGGACGTAGGCATGCATGTAAGTAATTGGTAAAACTAATCAGGTTAATGTGGCATAGCTAGACATACTAAATTATGGAAGTGGGGGCAAGTCATTTAGGTACCGTATAAAATTGTGTGAATATGAATATTTGGATTAATAATAGATTGCTTACCTTGTAGCACATCATATGTGCCCTCTTATCACTTAAAAGGGAGTTATTGCAATGCTTGTTCATTTTTAATGTAATATATTGATTTTTCAATATTTAAACTTGTTTACCAATATATTAAAAAGGGGCATGTTTTAAATATTTCCAGAAAGAAAAAATGGATGATTATTTGGGACTAGGCATCAAATATGTTTTTTTAGGGGAGGCATCAAATATGTAGGTGTTCTAGTTTTTCAGTTCTTTTCTTCTCCACTTGCCCATCCAAAATAATGCCCCACTTGCACGAAGACTCGAGGTCAAGGACGCGGCGATAGGAAATACTACTACTAGTCACTAGGTACACATTATACAAGAAGTAAAGTAGAAGAGTTACTTTTTTTTCCTTCATCGGAGCGATGACTAACGTGGAGTTGTAATATATGAAGTGGTCGCGCAGTACGTACATGTGCGAATCGACTGTACCGTGAGAACCCATGGGTCCATCATCTCGGAGAAAATCTGCGTCGCCGCTGTATAATCAACCTACGTTTCTCCACGACGTCAGGGCAATGGCGACCGTTTTCATGAAACACATGCAGCTGTCTGGTGGATGCATGCATACGCGTGTCAAGTCAATGGAAGAGGCAAAGACGAGCGCGAACAAGCGGGCATGGACCGGCGTTAATTTGTTTCCTATTTTATGGGATGCCCACGAAGGGATCTTTCCTTACAGGGTCCACGGCATCGTAGTAGCAAAAGTTTCATGTTGTTGTAAACCAATCTGTAATTAAATGATTAGAGAGACAGTGGTATCGCTAATCCATCAGAGTTTAAGTCTTGGTGCTCTTATTATTTTTGGATTTATTTTAGGATTTTCGGCGATACGCTTTTAATGGGAGGAGACGTTCCCGTCAATGACGAGATGCCTATGGTAACTTCATAAATTTCAAGATGAAATGCCGACTCAGTCTCTCGGAGGTGCTCATAGGGATAGTGTGTGCGTGCGTGCGTTCATAGAGATAAGTGTATGCACGTATGTATGAGTGCTTGCATATGTACTGACGTTAAAAAAAGTTTCATGTTGCCTGCACGCGTCTAGTTTTTTTTAATAATGTACATACGCAGATGTTTGTACATACGCGTATACAGTCACCCCTATAAAGACACTCACGTACAATCTGTTGACACCCGATTTTAGCATGGTATGAATGCAATTAAAATGGTCTCAAATGAAAAGGGTGTCAACATGAAAAAGTTTCATATCATCAAATTGAGCAACTTTGATGTTTAGGTCATCACCATCCGACCTCATCTTAGGAGCCGGAACTATGTTCAAAGTTCTATAATTTTATATTTTGATCATTGTTTGACTGATTATGGCCCCAAGACGGCCTCATATGAAAAAATGTTCTACATGAAGCATCTTCATCTCGTTGAATCGGTTGATTTTTAAATAAAATTCATCCCAATCCGACCTCGTATACAAAAGTTAGAGGCAACCCTCTGCGGACCGGTCCCGAGTGAAAAAATGACATGAGGGACCAGACACCCACCAAGGTGGTGTCTGATGGGTCACGTGAGCTATCCGGCCTTTGCCGGCTGAATGAAGCTTGCCAGCGAAAATGCGAGGCAACATGAAACTTTTGCTATGATGGCCAAGTGAAAAGCTTGCCGGGTGTGAAGCTTGTCGGCTGAATGAAAAGCTTGTAGACGTGAAAGCTTACCGGTGTGAAAAGCTTACCAGCCAAGTGGAAAGCTGGCCGACGTGAAAAGCTTGCCGGTGTGGAAGCTTGCCGGCGTGAAAACCTTACCAGTAAAAAGCTTGTCAGCCAAGTGGAAATTGTCAAGGCCAATACGACCAAAAGCTGAAGAAGGGCTAAAAGGATTATCTAGATGGTCTCGGATGAAAAAGTGTTCTAGACGGGAGTTGTGCGTATCATCGGTCAATTTTGCTTTTAGAATCATCATCATCTGAGATAGTATACAACCTGTAAGGTTGCTACAAGGCTCGGACATGCAAGAAAACTACATGACCGAGTCTGATTGGAAGTTAAAGATAGCCTTGTAGGGTGTTGAAGATGGCCTCGAATCTAAAAACGTTCAACATGAAAGTTGTTCGTCTTGTTAAAACTACTAAATTTTCTTCTGTGCTCATCTTCATCAGAGGTCGTTTGTGTCCTGTGAGACTCAAAAACCGAACCGCTGTCTCAGGCTTACCTAAATCAGAATTTGGGTAGTTTTGGAAATATTTGGACGGAATTTGGAGTCCTTTTCTTGTACGGGAAGTCCAGACGCCTCATAAATAGATGAGAGGTGACGGCCGATTGAACAACACACAATCGAATAATCATCTACCACTTTTACCTTTACTTTTCTCTCTCTCCCTTGTTCTTCTTCTTCCTCCTTTTCTTCGTTCGTTCTTCTTGTTGCAGGGCCGCGAACCTCGAGGCCTTAGGGGCGATCAGATCGATCTAGGGCAGCCCATAGCCGTCACGCCACCCTGATGGGGTCCCTCCCCAGTGTATGGGGTTTCGGGTCCTCAAAAGCACCCGCCGGATTGCTTGCGGAACACGCTTCCAAATGGGTCTCCTTCGACGTGAGATGCGGCGCATCACCCCGAACGTCGAGGGTACACGATGACGTGTTCGTGTGTCAACATACTTTTAGCGACTCCACTGGGGACGAAGCTTTGAACGGTCTATAACCCGTTCTTGCTACGAAGAGATCATCATCTAGGGTTTACAATCTATCAAGGTAATATGAATACCCTGTCCCCTATAGAGTAGATGCAAATAATTCGTATGGTGTTACTATATCGTTCGATGAGTATACTCTATCGGCCAACCCTAGTTTTTTCAATCATGCATCTAATTACGTGCATAGGCCGATTGAAAGTAACTTACATGCTTCAACTTCTTATGATACTAGTAACATGCACCATATGTACTCCAACTCTCATGCATCGGCAACCCCGGAACTCGTTATGCCGATGAACAACATGATGAGTTTGGTCAATCAAGTTGAAACACCTCGGGTAGGAACTTCCAATAGTATGTGACAAAGTGTTTCACCTTTTTATTCACCGGCAACTAATTTGTACTATACTAGTTCAACCATGCCGATGGATGAGAGAATTGGTCATGCTACTACTAGCTATTTAGCCAGTTATTCTCAGCCGTCATATGCTACACCTTATGTTAGTAATTTTTCGGCACCGTATACAACTGTAGATGCTCATAATTCGGCTCTACACCTTCATGGTCATAGCCGAATAAGTGAAAATTTTGCAGGAGTGCACATGCCATTATCTAATATTGTTGCATATAATGCATCTCTACGTAATTGCATAATTTCAGCAACACCTCATTGCTGAAAGAATCTAAAAGTATTGTGGAGCAATCCCTTACAGAATGGGAAGTGTCTACATTAAAAAGGGATACAACCCGAAATAACAAGATTAGTGCTCTTTGCCTTGAAGAGCATGGTAAGGGGTTAGTTCCCGATTATAATGCAATAAAATCTAGAGTTTTACAAGAAGATGAATCTTTGCCAATTGATAAAATTGGCGAGCAAAAATATGGTTTTACAACATTGCAAACGCCTTCACCTAGTACTACATCATACTCCCTCCGCCCCGAATTACTTGTCGCATAAATGGGTAAAAATGGATGTATCTAGAACTAAAATATGTCAAGATACATCCATTTCGCGACAAGTAATTCCGGACGGAGGGAGTATTATACACCCCCTACACAATTGCAAAAATTCAACAACGGTTCATTGCCAAAAGAGTCTACAAGCATTGGAGGGGGGGGGGGCGCAATCATATATGGAGTGTTGAAATTGAGAAAAATCTTAAAGCCAATTTTGCCGCGAGACTGCGAGAAACAAAATAAAAACAATTGACTTAAATAAAAGAAACATTGCCAATTGGTAGAATCAATGAAAAGAAGGATGATTCGGAACATGAAAGTGCTTTGGTTAAAAAAGCCGAATCAAGTAGCATATATTCTGAGTCCATCAAATCCAAAGAGGCAAGAATTATTGAGAAATGGCATGGCAAGCATAGCAAAACAGCCATGCATGACTTTTCTGAAGTTAATGGAACCTACTTTCTGCCCTATAAGTTCCGGGCCATAGAAATTGACAAGCCTCGAGGAAAATAACAAGTAGCCAGACAAATTTCGGCTAACAAGGATGTTCAAAGTAATGATGCACGAAATCAATATAAATGTGATGAAAAGGTGTTGGGGAGCCATCCAAAGACGGAACAAGATATTGTTCAAGTCACACCACCATCATGCTCTCCCAACATATTTGAAGAGGTATGTCTAGCAAGTAATTTACCCATTTTTAGATTTGGTCACAACTTTATTGTTGATGCATCTATTAAAAAATTCTCATATGTAATTTTGAAAGACCAATGAAGAAGGGTAATTTACTTGTTAGCAATAAAATTGTTATAGAGCATATCAGTCAACCCATTGCGCCATTTATAAGGACCGATAGTAACTTATTGTTGCAGTCAAGGCTTTCCCCATTGCTTTATCTAAAGTTCATATCTAATTGGGCAGCTTTCCTTATTTCTTACTTGTATTAAATTAGGTCTCAATTAAGAGATGTGTGTTCTAAATATTTTTGTTTCAGAAATTTAAAGCCAAGGTCAAATTCTTTTGAGAAATTCTTATCCAAATACATCAGAGATAGAGTGCAAAACGCAATGCATAGCCGAGTGAGGAGATCCCAAATCTGAACCATTCCTTTGCTTACCTCCAAAGTCGTTCTCACACGAAGATCGGCAGGAAAAAAAGAAGTATACCTTCAATTCAAACATGTGTGATCAAATCTTTGATTTGTTGTTGATAAATAATTATATTAGCATTCTTGATCAGCATGTTAAGCCATCATTCCGAGGACGAATGTATAGTAAGTTGCATGATTCGTTCAAACATAATTTTTAGGATTGCAACATGTTTCATGAAATAGTTAAATCAACCATTGATTGAAACATGTGTTGGGAATCGTTGCATGGAAAACAAAAAAATTTCTACGCACACGCAATGATCTATCCATGGAGATGTGATACATCTCTAATGTATCTATAATTTTTTATTGTTCCATGCTATTATATTATCTGTTTTGGATGTTTTATATGCATTAATATGCTATTTTATACTATTATTGGGACTAACCTATTAGCCTAGAGCCCAGTGCCAGTTTTTGTTTTTCCCTGTTTTTGAGTTTCATAGAAAAGAAATACCAAACGGAGTACAAATGGAATGAAACCTTCACGATGATTTTTCTTGGACCAGAAGACAACCAGGAGACTTGAAGATGAAGTCGGAGGAGCCATGAGGCGGCCACAAGGACAGAGGGCGCACCTAGGGGGGTAGGGCGCGCCCTCACCCTTATGCCCCCCCGTGACCCTCCTGACCTAATTCTTTCGCCTATATATATACCCAAATATCCCCAAACCACCAGACGCATCCACAAAAACACTTTTCCACCGCCGCAACCTTCTGTACCCGTGAGATCCCATCTAGGGACATTTTCCGGCACCCTGTCGGAGGGGATTCGATCACGGAGGGCTTCTACATCAACTCTATTGCCCTTCAGACAAAGCGTGAGTAGTTTACCTCATACCTATGGGTCCGTAGCTAGTAGCTAGATGGCTTATTCTCTCTCATTGATTCTCAATACCATATTCTCCTTGATGTTCTTGGAGATCTATTCGATGTAATACTTTTTTGCGGTGTGTTTGCCGAGATTTGATAAATTGCGCATTTATGATAAGCTTATCTATGAATATTATTTGAATCTTTTCTGAATTCTTTTATGCATGATTTGATATCTTTGTAATTCTCTTTGAACTATCGGTTTGGTTTGGCCAACTACATTCATTTTTCTTGCATTGGAGAGGTGCTTAGCTTTGGGTTCAATCTTACGGTGTCCTTTCCCAGTGACAGTAGGGGCAGCAAGGCACGTATTGTATTGTTGCCATCGAGGATAAAGAGATGGGGTTTTCATCATATAGCTTGAGTTAATTCCTCTACATCATGTCATCTTACTTAATGTGTTACTCTGTTCTTCATGAACTTAATACTCTAGATGCAGGCAGGAGTCGGTCGATGTGTGGAGTAATAGTAGTAGATGCATAATCATTCTGGTCTACTTGACACGGACGTGATGCCTATATTCATGATCATTGCCTTAGATATCGTCATAACTTTGTGCTTTTCTACCAATTGCTCGGCAGTAATTTGTTCACCCACCGTACTATTTGCTATCTTGAGAGAAGCCTCTAGTGAAACCTATGGCCCCCGAGTCTATTTTCCAGCATATAAGTTTCTATTTTCCATCATACTAGTTTCCGATCTACAATATTAGTTTCTGATCTACTATTTTTGCAATCTTTTACTTTCCGATCTATAAACCAAAAATACCAAAAATATTTACTTTACCGTTTATCTATCTCTATCAGATCTCACTTTTGCAAGTAATCGTGAAGGGATTGACAACCTCTTTATCACGTTGGGTGCAAGTTGTTTGATTGTTTGTCCAGGTATTAGGTGATTTGTGCGTTGTCTCCTACTGGATTGATACCTTGGTTCTCAAATTGAGGGAAATACTTATCTCTACTTTGCTGCATCACCCTTTCCTCTTCAAGGGAAAAACGAAGGCAAGCTCAAGAAGTAGCAGGAAGAATTTCCGGCGCCGTACCAAGTACCAAGTACCCATCATAAACTCAGCGGATGATGGGAGTTTATGATGGGAGTTGCAACAAGAATTTCCGGCAACTTGATCATGAACATGTTGCACAATCTTGGGAGAGGATGAAATGGATGATATGAAATTTCCCTACTCATGGTTTGAATTTGTGGATGATTATACAATTTTTTTTGCCGGATTGAATTTTGCTTCTAGAAATCTTTTAGATTCGACCACGGAGGCACTTTTATCGAAATTACTTTAGGAGAAGCTACTAAACTCCTAGATAATATTATGGTTAATTATTCTCAATGGCATACCAAAAGATCTTCCACTAGTAAAAAAGTGCATGCGATTGGAGAGATTAATGTTTTGAGTGGAAAGATGGATGAGCTTATGAAATTATTTGCTAGCAAGAATGCTTCTATTGATCCTAATGATATGCCTTTGTCTACTTTGATTGAAATTAATAATGAATCTATGGATGTGAATTTTGTTGGTAGGAACAATTTTGGTAATAACGCGTATAGAGGTAATTTTAATCCTAGGCCGTTTCATAGTAATTCATCTAATAATTATGGTAATTACTACAACAATTCTTATGAAAATTATAATAAGATGCCCTCTGATTTTGATAATAGTGTTAAAGAATTTATGAGTTCACAAAAGAATTTCAATGCTTTGATTGAAGAAAAATTGCTTAAGATTGATGATTTGGCTAGGAACGTGGATATGATTTCTCTTGATGTTGATTCTTTGAAATTTAGATCTATTCCACCCAAGCATGATATTAATGAGTCTCTCAAATCTACAATAATTTTCATTGATGAGTGCAAAGAAAGGACCGCTAAGATGCGTGCTAAAAGAGATTGGTTTGTAAAAACATGTTCTTCTAGTTTCCGTGAAAATAAAGATGAAGATATTAAAGTGATTGATGTGACTCCTATAGAATCTTTGTTTTACAATATAAATCTTGACCAATTAGGGACTGGAGATGAGTCACCTTTAGTTAAAAGGCATCCCAATGATTCGGAGTTTTTAGATCTTGATGCAAAAATTGATAAAAGTGGGATTGGAGAGGTCAAAACTTTAAGTAGCAATGAACCCACTCATTTGGATTTCAAGGAATTTAATTATGATAATTGTTCTTTAATAGATTGTATTTCCTTGTTGCAATCCATGTTGAATTCTCCTCAAGCTTATAATCAAAACAAAGCTTTATACTAAACATATCGTTGATGCTATGATGCAATCTTTCAAAGAAAAGTTCGAATTGGAAGTTTCTATCCCTAGAAAACTTTATGATGAGTGGGAACCTACTATTAAGATTAAGACTAAAGATTATGAGTGCCATGCTTTGTGTGATTTGGGTGCTAGTGTTTCCATGATTCCAAAAACTTTATGTGATGCGCTAGGTTTTTGTGAGTTTGATGATTGTTCTTTAAATTTTCATCTTGCGGATTCCACTAAGAAACCTATGGGAAGGATTAATGATGTTCTTATTGTTGCAAATAGGACTTATGTTCCCATAGATTTCATTGTTCTTTATATAGATTGCAATCCTACATGCCCTATTATTCTTGGTAGACCTTTCCTTAGAATGATTGCTGCAATTATTGATATGAAAGAAGGAAACATTAGATTTCAATTTCCATTAAGGAAGGGCATGGAACACTTTCCAAGAAAGAAAATTAAATTTCCATATGAATCTATTATGAGAGCCACTTATGGATTGCATACCAAAGATGACAATACCTAGATCTATTTGTGTTTTATGCGTAGCTAAGGGCGTTAAACAATAACGCTTGTTGGGGGGGAAACCCAATTTTTTTGCTTTTTAGTTCATGTTTTGCAATAAATAATTGATCTAGCCTCTGGTTAGATGTGGGTTTTGTGTTTTAGTTAGTGTTTGTGCCAAGTAAGACCTTTGGGATGGCTTACGGTGATAGTTGATTTAACCTTGCTGAAAAACATAAACTTTTGCGCTCAAGAAAGCAATTCCAATTTTTAATAGAAGCGTGATAAAATACCGATTCTTCTTTAAGAAGATTAATAAACAAAATTCTTAGGCGCTCCTAATTTTTCAGAATTTTTTGAGTTACAGAAGTATTCGAGAGTTACAGATTGCTACAGACTGTTATGTTTTTGACATATTCTGTTTTTCTATGTGTTGTTTCCTTACTTTGATGATTCTATGGGTAGCATCGGGGGGTATGAACCATGGAAAAGTTGGAATATAGTAGATATTACACCAATATAAATAAATAATGAGTTCACAACAATACCACAAGTGGTGATTTATTTTCTTATACTAATAGAGCTTATGAGATTTTCTGTTGAGTTATGTGTTGTGAAGTTTTCAAGTTTTGGGTAAGGATTTGATGGACTATGGAATAAGGAGTGGCAAGAGCCTAAGCTTAGGGATTCCCAAGGCACCCAAGGTAATATTCAAGGACAACCAAGAGCCTAAGCTTGGGGATGCCCCGGAAGGCATCCCCTCTTTTGTCTTCGTCTATCGGTAACTTTACTTGAGGCTATATTTTTTATTCACCACATGATATGTGTTTTGCTTGGAGCGTCTTGTATGATTTGATTCTTTGCCTTTTAGTTTGCCACAATCATCCTTGCTGTACAAAACTTTTGAGAGGGACACACATGTCGTGATTTATTAGAATACTCCGTGTGCTTTACTTATATCTTTTGAGCTAGGCAATTTTGCTCTAGTGCTTCACTTATATCTTTTTAGAGCACGACGGTGGTTTTATTTTATAGAAATTATTGAACTCTCATGCTTCACTTATATTATTTTTAGAATCTTTTAAACAACATGGTAATTTGCTTTGGTTAGAAATTTAATCCTAATATGATAGGCATCCAAGAGGTATATAATAAAAACTTTCATATAAAGTGCATTGAATACTATGAGAAGTTTGATTCCTTATGATTGTTTTGAGATATAAAGGTAGTGATATTAGAGTCATGCTAGTGAGTAATTGTGAATTTGAGAAATACTTGTGTTAAAGTTTGTGATTCCCGTAGCATGCACGTATGGTGAACCGTTATGTGATGAAGTCGGAGCATGATTTATTTATTGATTGTCTTCCTTATGAGTGGCGGTCGGGGACGAGCGATGGTCTTTTCCTACCAATCTATCCCCCTAGGAGCATGCGCATAGTACTTTGTTTCCATAACTAATAAGATTTTTGCAATAAGTATGTGAGTTCTTTATGACTAATGTCGAGTCCATGGATTATACGCACTCTCACCCTTCCACCAATGCTAGCCTCTCTAGTGTCGCACAACTTTCGCCGATACCATACACACACCATATACCTTCCTCAAAACAGCCACCGTACCTACATATTATGGCATTTCCATAGCCATTCCGAGATATATTGCAATGCAACTTTCCACCGTTCCATTTATCATGACACGTTCCATCATTGTCATATTGCTTTGCATGATCATGTAGTTGACATCGTATTTGTGGCAAAGCCATCGTTCATAATTCTTTCATACATGTCACTCTTGATTCACTACACATCCCAGTACACCGCCGGATGCATTCATATAGAGCCATATTTTATTCTAAGTATCGAGTTGTAATTCTTGAGTTGCAAGTAAATAAAAGTGTGATGATCTTCATTATTAGAGCATTGTCCCATGTGAGGAAAAGGATGATGGAGACTATGATTCCCCCACAAGTCGGAATGAGACTCCGGATGAGAAAAAGAGGCCAAAAAATGAGAGAAGGCCCAAATAAAAAATGAGAGATATGAGAGAAGGGACAATGTTACTATCCATTTACCACACTTGTGCTTCAAAGTAGCACCATGATCTTCATGATAGAGAGTCTCCTATGTAGTCACTTTCATATACTAGTGGGAATTTTTCATTATAGAACTTGGCTTGTATATTCCAATGATGGGCTTCCTCAAATTGCCCTAGGTCTTCATGAGCAAGCGAGTTGGATGCACACCCACTTAGTTTATTTTTTGAGCTTTCATAAACTTATAGCTCTAGTGCATCCGTTGCATGGCAATCCCTACTCACTCACATTGATATCTATTGATGGGCATCTCCATAGCCCGTTGATATGCCTAGTTGATGTGAGACTATCTCCTTCTTTTGTCTTCTCCACAACCACCATATTCTATTCCACCTATAGTGCTATGTCCATGGCTCACGCTCATGTATTGCGTGAAAGTTGAAAAGGTTTGAGAACATCAAAAGTATGAAACAATTGCTTGGCTTGTCATCGGGGTTGTGCATGATTTGAATATTTTGTGTGATGAAGATGGAGCATAGCCAGAGTATATGATTTTGTAAGGATAAGCTTTCTTTAGCCATGTTATTTTGAGAAGACATAATTGCCTTGTTAGTATGCTTGAAGTATTATTGTTTTTATGTCAATATTAAACTTTTGTTTTGAATCTTATGGATCTGAACATGCCACAATAAAGAAAATTACACGAATAAATATGTTGGGTAGCATTCCACATAAAAAATTCTATTTTTATCATTTACCTACTCGAGGACGAGCAAGAATTAAGCTTGGGGATGCTTGATACATCTCCAAAGTATCTATAATTTTTATTGTTCCATGCTATTATATTATCTGTTTTGGATGTTTTATATGCATTAATATGCTATTTTATATTTTTTGGGACTAACCTATTAACCTAGAGCCCAGTGCCAATTTCTGTTTTTCCCTGTTTTTGAGTTTCGCAGAAAAGGAATACCAAATGGAGTCCAAACGGAATGAAACCTTCGTGATGATTTTTCCTAGACCAAAAGACAACAGGAGACTTGGAGATGAAGTCGGAGGATCCACGAGGTGGCCACTGATGACCCACAAGTGTAGGGGATCTATCGTAGTCCTTTCGATAAGTAAGAGTGTCGA
The DNA here is from genome assembly GCF_002162155.2 of Triticum dicoccoides. Lineage (NCBI taxonomy): Eukaryota > Viridiplantae > Streptophyta > Magnoliopsida > Poales > Poaceae > Triticum > Triticum dicoccoides. The sequence goes on from NC_041388.1 coordinate 387,400,910, forward strand.
ACCCAACGAGTAGTAGAAGGAAATGATAAGCGGTTTCCAACAAGGTATTCTCTACAAGTACTGAAATAAGTAGTAACAGATAGTTTTGTGATAGGATAATTTGTAATGAGCAACAAGTAACAAAAGTAAATAAGGTGCAGCAAGGTGGCCCAATCCTTTTTGTAGCAAAGGACAAGACTGGAAAAACTCTTATATGATGTAAAGCGCTCCCGAGGACACATGGGAATATCGTCAAGCTAGTTTTCATCACGTTCATATGATTCGCGTTCGGTACTTTGATAATTTGGTATGTGGGTGGACCGGTGCTTGGGTGCTACCCTTACTTGGGAAAACATCCCACTTATGATTAACCTCTATTGCAAGCATCCTCAACTACAACAAAAGTATTAAGGTAAACCTAACCATAACATGAAACACATGAATCCAAATTAGCCCCTTACGAAGCAATGCATAAACTAGGGTTTAAGCTTCTGTCACTCTAGCAACCCATCATCTACTTATTAGTTTCCAATGCCTTCCTCTAGGACCAAACAATGGTGAAGTGTCATGTAGTCGACGTTCACATAACACCACTAGAGGAGAGACAACATACATCTCATCAAAATATCGAACAAATACCAAATTCACATGACTACTAATAGCAAGACTTCTCCCATGTCCTCAGGAACAAACGTAAGTACTCACAAAGCATAAACATGTTCATAATTAGAGGGGTATTAATATGCATATAGGATCTGAACATATGATCTTCCACCAATTAAACCAACTAGCATCAACTACAAGGAGTAATTAACACTACTAGCACCAATCCCGAACTTGAAGACAAGAGTTGGATACAAGAGATGAGCTAGGGTTTTGAGAGGATATGGTGCTGATGAAGATGTTGATGGAGATTTCCCTCTCCTGATGAGAGGAGCATTGGTGATGACGATGGCAATGATTTCCCCCTCCGGGAGGGAAGTTTCCCCGGCAGAACAGCTCTGCCGGAGCCCTAGATTGGATCCGCCAAGGTTCCGCCTCGTGGCGGCGGAGTTTCGTCCGAGAAGATTGCTTGTTATTTTTTCCCATCGAAAGACTTCATATAGCAGAAGATGGCCACCGGAGGGCCACCAGGGGGCCCACGAGGTAGGGGGGTGTGCCCAGGGAGGTAGGGCGCGCCCCCACTCTCGTGGGCAGGGTGTGGCCCCCATAGTGAATTTCTTCCGCTGAGTATTTTTTTATATTCTGAAAACGTCTTCCGTGAGGTTTCAGGACTTTTGGAGCTGTGTAGAATAGGTCTCTAATATTTGCTCCTTTTCCAGCCCAGAATCCCAGCTGCCGGCATTCTCCCTCTTTATGAAAACCTTGTAAAATAAGAGAGGATAATCATAAGTATTGTGACATAATGTATAATAACAACCCATAATGCAATAAATATCGATATAACAACATGATGCAAAATGGACGTATCAACTCCCCCAAGCTTAGACCTCGCTTGTCCTCAAGCGAAAGCCGAAATTGAAAAATATGTCCACATGTTTAGAGATAGAGGTGTCGAAAAAATACGGACATGAGGGCATCATGATCATTCTTAGAACAACAACTTATATGATTCCTGTCATATAATCTCTTATGCTAGAGTAATAATTCAATCACAATATCAAGCATGAATCATAAACTTCATTGAAAACTAACAACTATAATCTCAGTCATTGAAGCAATTGCAATTTATCATAACATAGGAAAGAGTCAATGTATTAGAGCTTTTCAGCAAGTCCACATACTCAACTATCATATAGTCTTTCACAATTGCTGACACTCACGCAATACTTATGGGTATGGAGTTTTAATCGGACACAAAGAAAGATAGGGGCTTATTGTTTTGCCTCCCAATGTTTTACTTGAAGGGTAATGTCAACAATAATAGTTCATGAAAACTCACATCCAATTAGCCATATATACCAGGATCGTTCCAACATACTGTGCTTGCCAAAGGATAAAATATAAAAAGGAGGGGTGAATATCACCATGACTCTTATGCAAGGTAGGAGATAAAGGTAAAAGATAGGCCCTTCGCAGAGGGAAGCAGAGGTTGTCATGTGCTTTTATGGTTGGATGCACAAAATCTTAATGCGAAAAAACATCACTTTATATTGCCACTTGTGATATGGACCTTTATTATGCAGTCTGTCGCTTTTATTTCTTCCATATCACACGATCGTATAAAGCTTATTTTCTCCCACACTAATAAGTTATACATATTTAGAGGGAAATTTTTATTGCTTGCACCGATGACAACTTACTTGGAGGATCTTACTCAATCCATAGGTAGGTATGGTGGACTCTTATGGAAAAACTGGTTTAAGGGTATTTGGAAGCACAAGTAGTATCTCTACTTGGTGCAGTGAATTTGGCTAGCATGAGGGGGAAAGGCAAGCTCAACATGTTGGAGGATCCAAGACAATATAATTTATCTCATATGTAAGAAAACATAACCCATTACGTTGTCTTCCTTGTCCAACGTCAACTCTTTAGCATGTCGTACCTTAATGAGTGCTCACAATCATAAAAGATGTCCAAGATAGTATATTTATATGTGAAGACCTCTCTTTCTTTATTACTTCCTATTAATTGCAACGATGACCAAAACTATGTTTGTCAACCCTCAACAACTTTTATTCATCATACTTTTTCTGTGTGAGCTCATTACTCTCCATAAGATCCATATGATCTCTCTGTTTCTTTTTATTCTTTCTCTTTTCTTTTATTCACTTAGGATCATGGCAAAATAATCAAGCCCTTGACTCAACACTAATCTTTATTATATAGCTCACTGACTCGATTACATAGAAGGATAATAAAGCAAAACTCACAACTAGATCATACTAAAAACATCTATTCTACTAGATCAAGATATTACCAAAAGGATCGAACTAAGAAAAACGGTAAAGATAAAAGTGATGGTGATACGATACCGGGGCACTCCCCCAAGCTTGGCAGTTGCCAAGGGGAGTGGCCATGCCCATGTGATTATGTCTTCTTTGTTGATGAAGAAGGTGGAGTTGTTGATGATGGAGTGGGCTTCTTCTTTAATTTGCGCTTGAGGACAGAATTTTGGTCCCTTAGGTCCTCGATCTCCTGCTCCAGGCTCAGTATCTTTTTGCATAGTTCATGTTTGTTTTCCTGCAAGAGGCGAAAAGGGATAAACTCGATCTTAGGTTTCTTTATTCTGTCAGGGAGGCTTGACTTCTTGAACTCCACATGCATGTCCCCAGGTTGAGGTAGTGGGACTTCATCTTCATCTGAGCTCGTCTCCTCCTTTCCCTTGGCTTCATAGTCCTCTTATTCTTCCGTAGTCCAACCACAATGCTCCACATCCCCATAGACTTTAGTATCTGCAAGGTAATCAGCCACATGGCTCTCTCCTTCCGAATCCTGGGACGACATGTTGCTCAAATCTGCAGCAGGACAGCTCGAAACAAAGACAAGAGATTTTTGCATGATAAGGAGGTCAAAACCCCCGGGAGATTATATAATGAATTTTTACCGACCAAAATACGTGTCGTGTACGAAAACATAGTCCGGAGAGCACACGAGGTGCCCATGAGGTAGGGGGGCGCGCCCAGTAGGGTAGGGCGCGCCCTCCACCCTCGTGGATGCCTCATGTCCTTCCCGGACTGCTTCTTATTTTTCTATTTTTCTAAATATTCTAAAACGGAGAAATATTGCCTTAAAAACTGTTTTGGAGTCGGTTTACTTACCGTACCACATACCTATTCCTTTTCGGAGTGTGAAACATTTCGGAAAGTGTCCCTTATGTATTCCTCTGGGGTTACGGTTTCAATAACATTGGTTTCAGCATTTATGGGATTACCTGAGATATAATGTTTGATCCTTTGACCGTTCACCACCTTCGAATTTGTGCCTTCGAAGTTGTTGATTTTTATGGCACCGGAACGATAGACCTCCTCGATAACGTAAGGAACTTCCCATTTAGAGAGAAGTTTTCCTACAAAAAATCTTAAACGAGAGCTGTATAGAAATACATAGTCACCTACATTAAACTCACACTTTTGTATCCTTTTGTCATGCCATCTTTTAACCTTTTCTTTAAATAATTTGGCATTCTCATAGGCTTGGGTTCTCCATTCATCAAGTGAGCTAATATCAAATAACCTCTTCTCACCGGCAAGTTTAAAATCATAGTTGAGTTCTTTAATAGCCCAATATGCCTTGTGTTCTAGTTCGAGAGGTAAGTGACATGCTTTTCCATAGACCATTTTATATGGAGACATACCCATAGGATCTTTATATGCAGTTCTATAGGCCCATAATGCATCATCAAGTTTCTTGGACCAATTCTTTCTAGATCTATTAATAGTCTTTTGCAAAATTAATATGAGTTCTCTATTACTCAATTCTAGTTGACCACTGGACTGTGGGTGATAAGGGGATGCAATTCTATGATTAACATCATAGTTAGCAAGCATTTTACGGAAAGCACCATGAATAAAATGTGAACCACCATCGGTCATTAAATATCTAGGGACTCCAAACCTTGGAAAAATAACTTCTTTAAGCATTTTAATAGAAGTGTTATGATCAGCACTACTAGTTGGAATAGCTTCTACCCACTTAGTAACGTAATCAACATCAACTAAAATATGAGTATATCCATTAGAGGAAGGAAAGGGTCCCATATAGTCAAAGCCCCAAACATCAAATGGTTCAATAACAAGTGAATAGTTCATAGGCATTTCTTGACGTCTACTAATATTACCAATTCTTTGACATTCATCACAAGATAAGACAAACTTACGGGCATCCTTGAAGAGAGTAGGCCAATAAAAACCAGATTGCAATACCTTATGTGCAGTCCTATCTCCAGCATGGTGTCCTCCATAAGCTTAGGAGTGACACTTGCGTAGGATCTGTTCCTGTTCATGCTCAGGTACACAACATCTAATAATACCATCTACTCCTTCTTTATAAAGATGTGGGTCATCCCAAAAGTAATGCCTCAAATCATAGAAGAACTTTTCTTTTGCTGATATGTGAAACTAGGTGGTATAAATTTAGCAACAATGTAATTAGCATAATCAGCATACCATGGAGCGGTATGAGAAGCATTTATAACATTTAATTGCTCATCAGGAAAGCTATCATCAATAGGTAGTGGGTCATCAAGCACATTTTCTAACCTAGACAAGTTGTCTGCAACGGGGTTCTCAGCTCCCTTTCTATCAACAATATGTAAGTCAAATTCTTGTAGCAAGAGAACCCATCTAATAATTCTAGGTTTAGCATCTTTATTTTCCATAAGATATTTAATAGCAGCATGATCAGTGTGAATAGTTACTTTAGAATCAACAATATAAGGTCTGAACTTATCACAAACAAATACAACTGCTAAGAATTCCTTTTCACTAGTAGCATAATTTCTCTGAGCATTGTCTAGAGTTTTACTAGCATATTAAATAACATTTAGTTTCTTATGAACTCTTTGCCCTAGGACAACACCTACATCATAATCACTAGCATCACACATAATTTCAAAGGGTAAATTCCAATCAGGTGGCTGAACAATAGGTGCAGAGTTCAATGCTTTCTTAAGTATTTCAAATGCTTCTACACAATCTTCATCAAAGACAAATGTTATATCTTTTTTTAATAAATTAGTCAAAGGCTGAGAGATTTTTGAGAAGTCCTTAATGAACCTCCTACAAAAACCAGCATGACCAAGGAAACTTCTTATACCTTTGATGTCGTTGGGACTTGGCATCTTTTCAAGAGCATCAACCTTGGCTTTATCAACTTCAATACCTCTTTCAGAAACTTTATGCCCCAATACAATACCTTCATTAACCATAAAGTGGCACTTTTGTCAATTCAAGACAAGATTAGTTTCTTCACATCTCTGCAAAACTCGATCAAGGTTGCTTAAGCAATCATCAAAAGAAGATCCATAGACAGAGAGATCGTCCATGAAAACCTCACAAATCTTTTCACAAAAGTCAGAGAATATAGCCATCATGCATCTTTGAAAGGTAGCAAGTGCATTACATAAACCAAAAGGCATACGTCTATAAGCAAAAGTACCAAAAGGGCAAGTAAAAGTAGTCTTTGATTAATCCTTAGCTGACACAAGTATTTGAGAGAAACCAGAATAACCATCTAGAAAGCAAAAATGTGTATGTTTAGATAATCTTTCTAGCATTTGATCGATAAAAGGTAAGGGGTAATGATCCTTTTTAGTAGCCTCATTTAATTTGCGGAAATCAATTACCATCCTATAACCGTTAATAATTCTTTGAGGGATCAATTCATCTTTATCATTAGGAATGACAGTAATACCTCCCTTCTTAGGGACACAATGGACATGACTTACCCACTGACTATCAGCAACAGGATAAACTATACCTGCAGCTTTAGTATCTCCTTTCTTACCACTTCTTTCATTTTAGGATTCAGCCGTCGTTGATGATCACGAACTGGTTTAGCATCTTCTTCCAAATTAATTTTATGTTGACATAGAGTGGGACTAATGCCCTTAAGATCATCAAGAGTATATCCAATAGCAGCACGGTGCTTCTTCAGAGTTTTCAATAATCTCTCTTCTTCATGTTCTGAAAGCTTAGCACTAATAATAACATGATATATCTTTTTCTCATCAAGATAAGCATATTTAAGAGTATCAGGCAACGGTTTAAGCTCAAACATGGGATCACCCTTGGGTGGAGGAGGATCCCCTAAGATTTCAACAGGCAAATTGTGTTTCAGAATAGGTTCCTGTTTAAAGAATACTTCATCTATTTCTCTTCTTTCATTCATAAACATATCATTTTCATGGTCTAGCAAATATTGTTCTAAAGGATCACTAGGAGGTACGGCAATAGAAGCAAGACCAATGATTTCATCCTTACTAGGTAATTCTTCTTCACGGTGTTGTCTACTAAATTTAGAGAAATTAAATTCATGAGTCATATCATCTAAACCAATAGTAACAACATCCCTTTTTCAATCTATGGTAGCATTAACAGTGTTTAAGAAGGGTCTACCAAATATAATGGGACAAAAGCTATCTTGTGGGGAATGAAGAACAAGGAAATCAGCAGGATATTTAGTCTTCCCACACAAGACTTCAACATCTCTAACAATTCCCATTGGTGAAATAGTATCTCTATTGGCAAGTTTAATTATGACATCAATATCTTCTATCTCACCAGGTGCAATATCATGCATAATTTCTTTGTATAAGGAATAAGGTATTGCGCTAGCACTAGCACCCATATCACATAAGCCATGATAACAATGATCTCCTATTTTAACAGAAATAACAGGCATGCCTACCACAGGTCTATTTTTATCTTTAGTACAAGGTTTAGCAATTCTAGCAGTCTCATCAAGGAAATGAATAACATGCCCATCAATATTATCAGACAAGAGATCTTTAACAATAGCAATATCAGGTTCAACTTTAATTTGCTCATGAGGTGTATATGTTTTAATATTGCTTTTACGAACCACAGTTGAAGCTTTAGCATGATCCTTTATCCTAACAGGAAAATGTGGTTTCTCAACATAAGAAGTAGGAACAATAGGATCATTATAAGTGACAATCTTTTCTTCAACTTTAATAGGTGCAGCTACTTTTACTTCTATGGGAGGATGATATTTAAACCACTTCTCCTTGGAGAGATCAACATGAGTAGCAAAAGATTCACAGAAAGAAGCTACTATCTCAGAGTCAAGTCCATATTTAGTGCTAAATTTACGGAAAACATCGGTATCCATAAAAGATTTAACACAATCAAACTTAGGTGTCATACCTGACTCCTTACCTTTGTCGAGGTCCAATCTTCAGAGTTGCGTTTAATTCTTTCCAATAAATCCCATTTGAATTCAATAGTCTTCATCATAAAAGAGCCAGCACAAGAAGTATCAAGCATGGTGCGATTGTTATCAGAAAGCCGAGCATAAAAATTTTGAATAATCATTTTTCTTGAGAGCTCATGATTGGGGCATGAATATAACATTGATTTAAACCTCCCCCAAGCTTGAGCGATGCTTTCTCCTTTGCGAGGCCAAAAATTATATATATAATTACGATCACGATGAACAAGATGCATAGGATAAAACTTCTGATGAAATTCCAATTTCAATCGTTTGTAATTCTGAGACCCCATATCATCACATAACCTATACCATGTTGATGCATCCCCCCTCAAAGATAAAGGGAAGACCTTCTTCTTAACAACATCTCCCGGTACACCTGCAAGCTTAAATAATCCACAAACTTCATCCATATATATCAGATGCTCATCAGGATGTTTTGTTCCATCTCCTAAAAAAGGATTAGCTAGCAGTTTTTCTATCATACCCGCAGGAATTTCAAAGGGAACATTTTCATTTTCATTTTCAGTAGCTTGAGTAGGTTGAGGAGCAACTCTTTGCTCTACTGGTCGGGGTGAAGATACCCCAAACAAGCCCCTCAGAGGATTACTTTCCATAGTATCAAGTGACAGTAAATTTCAGCACACTATATAAATTTTTCCTTACCAAATTCCACCTACCAAAGGCGCTTCACTCCCCGGCAAAGGCACTAGAAAAGAGTCTTGATGACCCACAAGTGTAGGGGATCTATCGTAGTCCTTTCGATAAGTAAGAGTGTCGAACCCAACGAGGAGCAGAAGGAAATGATAAGCGGTTTCCAGCAAGGTATTCTCTGCAAGTACTGAAATAAGTAGTAACAGATAGTTTTGTGATAGGATAATTTGTAACGAGCAACAAGTAACAAAAGTAAATAAGGTGCAGCAAGGTGGCCCAATCCTTTTTGTAGCAAAGGACAAGCCTGGACAAACTCTTATATGATGTAAAGCGCTCCCAAGGACACATGGGAATATCATCAAGCTAGTTTTCATCACGTTCATATGATTCGCGTTCAGTACTTTGATAATTTGGTATGTGGGTGGACCGGTGCTTGGGTGCTGCCCTTACTTGGACAAGCATCCCACTTATGATTAACCTCTATTGTAAGCATCTGTAACTACAACAAAAGTATTAAGGTAAACCTAACCATAGCATGAAACATATGGATCCAAATCAGCCCCTTACGAAGCAACACATAAACTAGGGTTTAAGCTTCTGTCACTCTAGCAACCCATCATCTACTTATTACTTCCCAATGCCTTCCTCTAGGCCCAAACAATGGTGAAGTGTCATGTAGTCGACGTTCACATAACACCACTAGAGGAGAGACAACATACATCTCATCAAAATATCGAACGAATACCAAATTCACATGACTACTAATAGCAAGACTTCTCCCATGTCCTCAGGAACAAACGTAACTACTCACAAAGCATAAACATGTTCATAATCAAAGGGGTATTAATATGCATATAGGATCTGAACATATGATCTTCCACCAATTAAACCAACTAGCATCAACTACAAGGAGTAATTAACACTACTAGCACCAATCTCGGACTTGAAGACAAGAATTGGATACAAGAGATGAGCTAGGGTTTTTAGAGGAGATGGTGCTGATGAAGATGTTGATGGAGATTGCCCTCTCCCGATGAGAGGAGCATTGGTGATGACGATGGCGATGATTTCCCCCTCCGAGAGGGAAGTTTCCTCGGCAGAACAGCTCTGCCGGAGCCCTAGATTGGATCCGCCAAGGTTCCGCCTCGTGGCGGCGGAGTTTCATCCGAGAAGATTGCTTGTTATTTTTTCCCATCGAAAGACTTCATATAGCAGAAGATGGCCACCGGAGGGCCACCAGGGGGCCCACGAGGTAGGGGGGTGTGCCCAGGGAGGTAGGGCGCGCCCCCACCCTCATGGGCAGGGTGTGGCCCCCTGGTGAATTTCTTCTGCTGAGTATTTTTTATATATTCTGAAAACGTCTTCCATGAAGTTTCAGGACTTTTGGAGCTGTGCAGAATAGGTCTCTAATATTTGCTCCTTTTCCAGCCCAGAATCCCAGCTGCCAGCATTCTCCCTCTTTATGAAAACCTTGTAAAATAAGAGAGGATAGGCATAAGTATTGTGACATAATGTGTAATAACAACCCATAATGCAATAAATATCGATATAACAGCATGATGCAAAATGGATGTATCAGCCACAAGGACGGAGGGCGCGCCCAGGGGGGTAGGGGATGCTCCCCACCCTTGCGGGCCCCTCATGACCCTCCCGGCCTAATTGTTTCGCCTATATATTCCCAAATATCCCCAAACCACTAGAGGCATCCACAAAAACACTTTTCCACCGCCACAACCTTCTATACCCGTGAGATCCCATCTAGGGACCTTCTGTACCTTCTGTACGGGTCCATAGCTAATAGCTAGACGGTTTCCTTTCTCTTTTTGATTCTTAATACCATGTTCTCCTTGATGTTCTTGGAGATCTATTCGATGTAATACTTTTGCGGTGTGTTTGCCGAGATCTGATGAATTGTGGATTTATGATCAACTTATCTATGAATATTATTTGAATCTTCTCTGAAATCTTCTATTCATGATTTGATATCTTTGTAATTCTCTTTGAACTATCGGTTTGGCTTGGCCAACTAGATTGGTTTTTTCTTGTAATGGGAGAAGTGCTTTGCTTTGGGTTTAATCTTGCGATGTCCTTTCCCAGTGACAGTAGGGGCAGCAAGGCAAGTATTATATTGTTGCCATCAAGGATAAAAAGATGGGGTTTTCATCATATTGCTTGAGTTAATTTCTCTACGTCATGTCATATTACTTAATGTGTTATTCTGTTCTTCATGAACTTAATACTCTAGATGCAGGCAGGAGTCGGTCGATGTGTGGAGTAATAGTAGTAGATGCAGAATCATTTCGGTCTACTTGACATGGACGTGATGCCTATATTCATGATCATTGCCTTAGATATCGTCATAACTTTGCACTTTTCTATCAATTGCTCGGCAGTAATTTGTTCACCCACCGTATTATTTGCTATCTTGAGAGAAGTCTCTAGTGAAACCTATGGCCCATGGGTCTATTTTCCATCATATAAGTTTCTATTTTCCATCATATAAGATTGAAAAATAGTATCAGAAACTAATATTGTAGATCGTAAACTTGTATGATGGAAAATAGAAACTTATATGATGGAAAATAGACCCGGGGGCCATAGGTTACACTAGAGGCTTCTCTCAAGATAGAAATTACAATGGTGGGTGAACAAATTACTACTGAGCAATTGATAGAAAAGCGCAAAGTTATGACAATATCTAAGGCAATGATCATGAACATAGGCATCATGTCCGTGTTAAGTAGACCGAAACGATTCTGCATCTACTACTATTACTCCACACATCGACCAACTCCTGCCTGCATCTAGAGTATTAAGTTCGTAAGAACAGAGTAACTCATTAAGTAAGATGACATGATGTCACGGGATTAACTCAAGCAATATGATGAAAACCCCATCTTTGTATCCTCGATGGAAACAATACAATACATGCCTTTATGCCCCTACTGTCACTGGGAAAGGACACCGCAAGATTGAACCCAAAGCTAAGCACTTCTCCCATTGCAAGAAAAACCAATCTAGTTGGCCAAACCAAATCGATAGTTCGAAGAGACTTGCAAAGATATCAAATCATGCATATAAGAACTTAGAGGAGATTCAAATAATATTCATAGATAAGCTGATCATAAATCCACAATTCATCGGATCTCGGCAAACACACCGCAAAAGAATATCACATCGAATAAATCTTCGAGAACATCGAGGAGAACATGGTATTGAGAGTCAAAGAGAGAGAAGAAGCCATCAAGCTACTAACTGTGGACCCGTAGGTCTGTGGTAAACTGCTCACGCTTCATCGAAGAGGCAATGGTGTTGATGTAGAAGCCCTCCGTGATCGATTCCCCCTCCGGCAGGATTCCACAAAAGGCCCTAAGATGGGATCTCACGGGTACAAAAGGTTGCGGCGGTGGAAAAGTGGTTTCGAGGCTCCCCTGGATGTTTTGGGGGTATAAGAGTATATATAGGAGGAAGATCTAGATCAGGAGGTCGCCGAGGGCCCCACAAGGTTGGGGGGTGCGCCCCACCCCTTTGGGCGCGCCCTCCACCCTTGTGGCCGCCTCGCGGCTCTTCTGACTTGCACTCCAAGTCTCCTGGGTGTCTTCTGGTCCAAGAAAAATCATCATGAAAGTTTTATTCCATTTGGACTCCATCTGGTATTCCTTTTCTGCGGAACTCTAAAACAAGGAAAAAACAGAAACTGGCACTAGGCTCTAGGTTAATAGGTTAGTCCCAAAAATCATATAAAATAGCATATTAATGCATATAAAACATCCTAAACAGATAATATAATAGCATGGAACAATAAAAAATTATAGATATGTTGGAGACGTATTAGGTCCACACATCATCCACATTCTTCAACTATGCCATTTATGCTGATGCCATGGAATTCCTCCTCAGGTATGATTGGTTACCTCCCATGGGCTTATTCTGACCCATGGATGCAATATAGTTTCTTACATCATGAAAGGGTTTTACCACATCATCATATATTCGATTAGCTGCATTTTGTTGTTGACCCAAATGGCTATTACATGATTATCGCCCTAAAGCATATAACTGGCCGATGGAATATTGACATCATCCTTAGGAAAAATACATTGCAAATTATTTTCCGGCATGCAAGCTTTGCCAAAAAACATAGGGCATGTGTTGACACCTGATTTTGGCATGGTAAGAAATGAAATTAAGATAGCCTCAAATGAAAAGGTTTTCAAAATGAAGAAGTTTTGTATCATCAAAATTGAGCAACTTTCATGTTTTGGTCATCACGATCCGACCTCATCTCAGGAGCCAAAATTGTGTTCAAAGTTCTAAAATTTTATGTTCTGGTCACTGTTTGACTGGTTACGCTCCCAAGATGGCCTCATATGAAAACATGTTCTACATGAATCATCATCCTCTTGTCGAATCAGTTGATTTTGACATAAAACTCACCCCAATCCGAGTTCACATGCAAATGTTAGAGGCAACACTTTGCAAACCGGTCCTAGGTGAAAAATGAAGCAAGGGACCAGACACCCACCTAGGTGGTGTCTAATGGGTCGCGTGACCAATTCGGCCTTTGCCGGCTGAATGAAGCTGGCCGGTGAAAATTTCACCGGCTGAGTGAAAAGATTGTCGGTCAAGTGAAAAGTTGTCGGCTGAATGAAATGCTTCCCGGCGTGGAAGCTTTCCAGCCAAGTGAAAAGCTTGCTGATACATCCATTTTGCATCATGTTTACCTACTGTTATTTATGATGTTTTAATACATAATAACGCTTTTTGGAGTAATTCTAATGCCTTTTCTCTCATAATATGCAAGGTTCACACAAAGAGGGAGAATCCCAACAGCTGGAAATCTGGACCTGGAAAGCTACGTCAAGCCACCTATTCTACACAACTCCAAATGGGCTGAAACTTCACATGGAATTTTTATGGAATAAATAAGAAATACTAGAGTAAATAACCACCGGAGGGGGCCACCTGGTGAGCACAAGACACCAGGGCGCGCTTGGCCCTCCAGGCGTGCCCTGGTGGGTTGTGCTCAGCCCAGCCCACCTCTGGTGCCCCTCTTATGGTATATAAGTCATTTTGACCTAGAAAAAAAATAAGGATAGGAATTTAGGGACGGAGCACCGCTGTCTCGAGGCGGAACTTGGGCAGGATCACTTTTGCCCTCCGGCGGAGCGATTCCGCCAGGGGAACTTCCCTCCCGGAGAGGGAAATCATTGTCATCATCATCACCAACAACTCTACCATCTTGAGGAGGGAAATCTCCATCAACATCTTCAACATCATCATCTCCTCTCAAACCCTACTCCATTTCTTGTGTTCAATCTTTGTACCGGAACTATAGATTGGTACTTGTGGGTGACTAGTAGTGCTGATTACATCTTGTAGTTGATTACTATATGGTTTATTTGGTGGAAGATTATATCTTCAGATCCAATATGCTATTTAATACCCCTCTAATCTTGAGCATGATTATCATTTGTGAGTAGTTACTTTTGTTCTTGACGTCACGGGAGAAATCTTATTGCAAGTAATCATGTGAACTTGATATGTGTTTGACATTTTGAAAGTATGTCTGTTGTGATTCCCTTAGTTGTGCCATGTTGTAACGCCCTCGATGCAGCTATATCTCCCACGTGTCGAAGCACGACTTAGAGGCATAACCGCATTCAAAGCAATGTCGCAAGTGAGGTAATCTTCACAACAACCCATGTAAATAAATAAAGGGGAAAGGTACATAGTTGGCTTACACTCGCCACGTCACACAAATACATGAATAAGTCATTATATTCAACCAATACACTCAAGGTCCGACTATGGAACCAAAATAAAGATCAACCCCCAAATGCGACAAAGTCCCCGATCGCCCCAACCGGGCACCACTACTAATCATCTGGGAAAGACACGTAGTATCGTCCTGAGTCCTCATCGAACTTCCACTTGAGCTCTGTCGAAGCACCTGGAATGGTATCATCAGTCCCTGCATCTGGTTTTGGAAGGAATTTGTGAGTCACGGGGACTCAGCAATCTCACACCCTCACGATCAAGACTATTTAAGCTTATATGGAGGGTAAAAGGTATGATGTGGAGCTGCAGCAACCGACTAGCATATATGGTGGCTAACATACGCCAATGAGAGCGAGAAGAGAAGGCAAAGGCACGATCAAACAACTATGATCAAGAAGTTATCCTAGAACAACCTACGTCAAGCATTACTCCAACACCGTGTTCACTTCCCGAACTCCGCCGAGAAGAGACCATCACGGTTACACATGCGGTTGATGCATTTTAATTAAATTAAGTTTCAGGTTATCTACAACCGGACATTAACAAATTCCCATCTGCCCATAACTGCGGGCACGGCTTTCAAAAGTTCAAATCCCTACAGGGGAGTCCCAACTTAGCCCATCACAAGCTCTCACGGTTAATGAAGGACATTCCTTCTCCCAAGACAATCCGATCAGACTCGGCATCCCGGTTTCAAGACATCTCGACAATGGTAAAACAAGTCCAGCAACACCGCCCAAATGTGCCGACAAATCACGATAGGAGCTGCACATATCTCGTTCTCAGGGCACACTCAGATGAGACATCCTACGAGTAAAACCAACCCTTAAGTTGCCCCGAGGTGGCCCCGCAGTCTACTCGGTCGGACCAACACTCAGAGGAGCACTGGCCCAGGGGGGTTTAAATAAAGATGACCCTAGAAGTACGAAGGTGTACCAGGACCTCAAGCAGTCGTATTGGTGGACTAGAATGAAGCGCGAGATTGCTTAGTTCGTGAATGAATGTGATGTCTGCAGAAGAGTGAAAGCAGAACACCAACGACCAGCTGGTCTCCTCCAACCTCTTGCCATTCCAGAATGGAAGTTCGACCATATTGAGATGGACTTCTTGACTGGATTTCCAAAGTCCAAGCATGGCAATGATGCTATCTTCGTTGTCATCGACAAACTCACTAAAGTGGCTCATTTTCTTTCTATCAAAGAATCTATCACTGCAGCTCAGTTGAGGAAGAAGGAGTCGCATCTCTGACTCGCTTCTTGGAAGCATCGCACTTCAGTTGAGCAGTCTCTTGTTTCAGTGCCATCTTGTAAAACTCATCGTACTTCTTCGGCTCAAAAAGGACGAGAGCTAGTTGGAGTTCTTCTCTGAGGCCACCTCTGAACTGATATATCATGCTCTTCTCATCGGGGACGTCTTGCTTAGCGAAACGAGCTAGCTTCTGAAACATGATGTTGTACTGGTAAACAGACAAGCTGCCCTGCTTCAAGTTGCAGAATTCCTCACGCTTGCTCTCAACAACACTCTGAGGAATGTGATGAGCTTTGAAGTCTTGACGGAATTCATCCCAGGTAATTACACGGCCTCCTCTGGAATCTTTGTATTGCTGAAACCATTCTGCAGCTTGGTCTTTGAGTTGGAAGGAGGCAAACTTGACAAAGTCCTCAGGCCTGACGTTGCTGCACTCGAAATGCTTGCAGATATCCACGAGCCAATCATCAACGTCTGTTGCCTCAACACAGTTGCTAAAGGTCTTTGGCTGATCAGCGAGGAACTGGTTGAGTGTAGCAAACTGATTCTGATTGTTGCCATGACCATGATTCCCTTGGTTGCGCTCTTGCAAGATTTGCAAAAGCGTCTGTGTGTTTGCATTGGTAGTGGCCATCACAGCTTGCCATGCCTCCGGAGGTGGAGGTGGTGGTGGCGGATTAGGATTCGGAGTCGTGCGCGTTGGAGGAGCCATCCTGAAGAGGGTGACATCCATTAGCATCTTGACAGACAAGTATTCAATCTGAATCAAACAGATTGAAATTGCAACATATAGTCTTCACATCCGAACAAAATGAACGAATGAATTCCAATTGAAATGGTCACATTTCCATAAATTGAGAAGCCACTTAGAGAGAGAGGTAGAAGAATAAAACAACAAGGTACGGACGAGAGCAAATACTTGGTAAGGATTACCCAATCACAAACCAAATATCCGCGGAAGAAATACTAGAGCTACAAGAATTCCCACCTATGAAACTCCCGAACCTTTCCGGTTATGCAATCAGGTGTTGGGGATACAGGGGAAGCATAATATCTCACCCAAAGCTAGCAAATCCTACATCCAGCTGTATCCATCCTTCAACACATAACCAAGAAACCTTCAGAAATCATTTACCTCAACCTTGGAAAAGCATCCGTTATACAAGTTATGGCAATACTCCCGAACTCCCGCCCAGTACTGGGTAGTGTCGAGGTTATCTCACCAACAACTGCATAAAAGAGATTTTCGATGTCGACGAAACTCAGGTATTCCAGAATCTCAACGATAAAATTGTGATGACAACACCTCGGAGCTCAACTCCCCGGGACACTGCCACAACCCCTAAATGTCAGGAGGCACCAAGAACAATGTTCTCGTCACAAAACCATCGAAACGATTCCAAGATACCCGCGTGATCCTAAAGTTTTTTAGTGAAATTTGAGAAGAGAAGAGTCAAAACTCTACGTCAGGATGCCTCACCAGAGCGACGAAGGGACTGAGGAGTAAAAAGAATTCCTAACTCTCTGATATATATAATCCTAAATGACTCAAAAGATTTTTCTAGACTCAACAACGCCAACGATTCGATCAAGCAGGGGGATCCTAAGGTCGGGGAAGGCTCTGATTACCAACTTGTAATGCCCTCGATGCGGCTATATCTCCCACGTGTCGAAGCACGACTTAGAGGCATAACCGCATTGAAAGCAATGTCGCAAGTGAGGTAATCTTCACAACAACCCATGTAAATAAATAAAGGGGAAATGTACATAGTTGGCTTACACTCGCCACGTCACACAAATACATGAATAAGTCATTACATTCAACCAATACACTCAAGGTCCGACTACGGAACCAAAATAAAGATCAACCCCCAAATGCGACAAAGTCCCCGATCGCCCCAACTGGGCACCACTACTGATCATCTGGGAAAGACATGTAGTATCGTCCTGAGTCCTCATCGAACTCCCACTTGAGCTCTGTCGAAACACCTGGAATGGTATCGTCGGTCCCTGCATCTAGTTTTGGAAGGAATTTGTGAGTCACGGGGACTCAGCAATCTCACACCCTCACGATCAAGACTATTTAAGCATATATGAAGGGTAAAAGGTATGATGTGGAGCTGCAGCAACCGACTAGCATATATGGTGGCTAACATACGCCAATGAGAGCGAGAAGAGAAGGCAAAGGCACGATCGAACAACTATGATCAAGAAGTGATCCTAGAACAACCTACGTCAAGCATTACTTCAACACCGTGTTCACTTCTCGGACTCCGCCGAGAAGAGACCATCACGGTTACACACGCGGTTGATGCATTTTAATTAAATTAAGTTTCAGGTTATCTACAACCGGACATTAACAAATTTCCATCTGCCCATAACCGCGGGCACGGCTTTCGAAAGTTCAAATCCCTACAGGGGAGTCCCAACTTAGCCCATCACAAGCTCTAACGGTCAACGAAGGATATTCCTTCTCCCAAGACAATCCGATCAGACTCGGTATCTCAGTTTCAAGACATCTCGACAATGGTAAAACAAGTCCAGCAACACCTCCCGAATGTGCCGACAAATCCCGATAGGAGCTGCACATATCTCGTTCTCAGGGCACACTCAGATGAGACATCCTACGAGTAAAACCAACCCTCAAGTTGCCCCGAGGTGGCCCCGCAGTCTACTCGGTCGGACCAACACTCAGAGGAGCACTGGCCCAGGGGGGTTTAAATAAAGATGACCCTCGGGCTCCGGAAACCCAAGGGAAAAAGTGGCTAGGTGGAGAATGGTAAAACCAAGGTTGGGCATTGCTGGAGGAGTTTTATTCAAGGCGAACTATCAAGGGGTTCCCATTATAACCCAACCGCATAAGGAACGCAAAATTAAGGAACATAACACCGGTATGACGGAAACTAGGGCGGCAAGAGTGGAACAAAACACCAGGCATAAGGCTGAGCCTTCCACCCTTTACCAAGTATATAGGTGCATTAAGATAAACAAGATAATATGGTGATATCCCAACAATAAACATGTTCCAACAAGGGACGATCTCCAGTCTTCACCTGCAACTAGCAATGCTATAAGAGGGGCTGAGCAGAGCGGTAACATAGCCACACAACGGTTTGCTAGGACAAGGTGGGTTAGAGGTTTGACATGGCAATATGGGAAGCATGATAAGAAAGTGGTAGGTATCGTAGCATCGGCATAGCAAAAGAGCGAGCATCTAGCAAGCAAAGATAGAAGTGATTTCGAGGGTATGGTCATCTTGCCTCCAAAGTTCTCAGAGTTTCCTTGATCCTCGTAAGCGTACTCAACGGGCTGCTCGATCACGTACTCGTCTCCCGGCTCTACCCAAGCAAGAACAACAAGCAAAAGGAACACAATCAACCACGTGCAATGCTCAAACAACATGATGCAAACATGGTATGATATGCGGGATGTGGTATGTGATGCATATGCAAGATTTGGAAAGGAATGAATGAACCTAGCCTCAACTTGGAAATCCAAGAGTGCCATTGGAAATAGGAGTTGATTTCGGTTGAAATCAATATAAATATCACCGGAATCAGATGCACGGTTTGGAAATGGCAAGCAAAACAAATATGGCACCGGTCTGCGATAATCAGCAAGTGACCATCTAAATGCATCAAGATAAATATGCTAAAGCACTCAAACATAGCAACAAAATACATGGCAGGGATCCACTCATGATGCTTGACAAAATATGAGCAATGAGCTACGGCTAATTCACTCATTAACAGGTTCAAACAAGCATGGCAAAAGTGCAAAAGATAACAAGTTTCAGACTTGGTGAAATTAACAGGATATCAGGAATTTAATATCAGGAAGCAAAGTTTAGAGCACGATAACTACATGCTACAGGAACATATCATGGCAAATAAAGGCATAGCATGAAGCTACTCAAAGCATATAACAGAAGTCCCTTAGTGACCATGAGCCAAAAGGGATCAGAAAATACAATTGCAAGCATGCGAACATAGCAAAAACATAAACAGATTCAGACTTAGTGAAAAACTGGAGCATGGCAAAACAGTTAACAAGTAGACATGTTTACGAGCTCGATGCACTCACTACGAGGCATGGCATGATAACCTAAGCATACACCCAGCAAGTAGACATGGCATAGAAGCTAGACATGGCAAGAACACCATCATAACATGCATGGATCAACAACAACAAGCTTGGCAACATTGCAAAACATGTTAACAACCTGCCAGGAACATTTTATAGAAAAAGTAGAGCTTGATTGACTCAAGCTAGGGTGCTCCATAAATGCAAACAAAGACATGGATTGATAGAGCAGAACAATATCTACAAAACGTCCTTACTGATCATCCTCAAAAGAGGCACAGATCACTAGGAAACAACATGAACATATGGCATAAAAACAATAATAGGACAAGGACTTAGTGAAAAAATAAGTCCCTGAAATCAGCATCATTGAGTAAGCTACTTTGCATGCTTGTGCTAGTCACCACAAAGATCACAAAAATACATGGCATACATCAAAACACATGTAGAGCACATGATCATAGCATGCACACATTAATCATGGCAAAAATGATAAAAGGGCATTTGCTGAAACAGATCTGAAACTATCCTCACATAGCCCTCTTCCAACAACATTTCGGGCATCAATATGAGCTCAAATGAAAATGATGCAATGAGATGAAATGATGTACTCGTCGAGATGAACATTTTGATATGCTACACACACGAATCGGAGCTACAATGAGGAAGTTATGGCATGTCAAAGTATGCACAAAAGTTAGGGTTAGGAGGGAAAACTCAACCGCGTGGATCTCAGATCCAGATCGGGCACTGTAGCTTCGCGCGACAAGGTTCGTCGGAAATGGCCGCGGCGGTGGTCGGACTTGCCGAGGAGAGGAGGGGCTCACCGGGGCGCCGGGCGGCGAGGGCGTACGGCGGCGAGGGCGGCGGAGCTCGGGGAAGCCGGAGCGGGGCGGCACCGTCCGGTGAGGAGGCGGCGGTCGCGGTCGTCGACGCCGGCGAGGGACGCGGTGGCCTGCGGCGGAGGGAGCGGCGAAGCGCGCCGGCGCCGAGGGCGATGGTGGCGGGGATCCGAGGAGCGGGCGGTGTCGGGCGGCGGGAGGAGCCGGGCCGGGAGGGCCGGCGCTGGGCCTCGCGGGCCCGCGGGGTCGGCGGCGAAGTGGGGGCCGGCTCGGGACATGTGGCACGCGGCTATATATAGAGGTAGGAGGAGCTAGGAAGCTCCAAATGAGGTGCGGTTTGCGGCCACGCGATCGTGATCGAACGGCCTAGGTGATGGAAGAGGTTTAGGTGGGTTTTGGACCACTTTGGAGGGGTGTTGGGCTGCAACACACACGAGGCCTTTTCGGTCCCTCGGTTAACCGTTGGAGTATCAAACGAAGTCCAAATGGCACGAAACTTGACATGCGGTCTACCGGTAGTAAACCAAGGCCGCATGACAAGTCTCGGTCCAATCCGAAAACGTTTAATACCCGCACATGAAAAGTGGTAGAAAAGGACACCGGAGGACATAGGAGCGCCGGAATGCAAAACGGACAACGAGGAAAATGCTCGGATGCATGAGACGAACACGTATGAAAATGCAATGCACATGATGACATGATATGGGATGCATGACAAAGACAAAAACACACAGAGACAAAAACCCGACAACGAGGAAATAAAATAACTTAGTGCCGAAATGGCAAGAGTTGGGATACATATAAGGTAAATTACATCCGGGGTGTTACACATGTGAACGTCGACTACATGACACTTCGCCATATTTGGGCCTAAGGGAATGCATTGTGGAGTAGTAATTAAATGATGGGTTGCGAGAGTGACAGAAGCTTAAACCCTAGTTTATGCGCTATTCCGTAAGGGACCGATTGGATCCAAAAGTTTAATGCTATGGTTAGAAGTTATTCTTAATATTTTTCTCGTAGTTGCGGATGCTTGCGAGAAAGTTAATCATAAGTAGGAGGTTTGTTCAAGTAAGAACAACACCTAAGCACCGGGCCACCCACATATCAAATTATCAAAGTAGCGAACACGAATCAAACCAACATGATGAAAGTGACTCGATGAAATTCCCGTGTACCTTCAAGAACGCTTTGCTTATTATGAGAGACTGTTTGGCCTGTCCTTTGCCTCAAAAGGATCGGGCTACCTTGCTGCACTTTTGTTACTATTATAGTTACTTGCTCGTTACAAATGATCTTACTATCAAACTACTCTGTTACTTACAATTTTAGCACTTGCATACATTACCGTGCTAAAAACCACTTGTTATTTCCTTCTGCTCCTCGTTGGGTTCGACACTCTTACTTATCGAAAAGGCTACAATTGATTCCATATACTTGTGGGTCATCACTTGCCGGTGTGGAAAGCTTGTCGACGTGAAAATCTTGCCAGCGTGAAGGCTTGTCGGCCAAGTGAAAAGTTTGCAAACCGATCCTAAGTGAAAAAATGACGCGAGTGACATCTCATGAGGAACAATTCTACCAATGACTTCTGTGGGCTTGAGATATTTGTAATTTTGCATCATTTGGATAAATGTGCACACAGTATCATATTTTCCATCCAAAGATCTAAGGATCTTCTTGATGATGAATTTGCCGGTCATCTCTTCACTTCCTAAGCCCGCAATCTCATCTGTGATGAGAGCAATCCTATAGTACATTTCGGCAACTCCTTCACCATCCTTCATCTTGAACTTGTCAAGTTGACTTTGAAGCACATCTAACTTGGATTCCTTGACGGACTCGGTACCTTCGTGCATATCAACCAAAGTATCCCAAATTTCCTTAGCATTCTCAAGGCCGCTGATTTTGTTGAATTCTTCGGGGCACAATCCATTGAAGAGAATATCACAAGATTGAGCATTGTATTACAACACCTTCAATTCTTTTGCGGCTGCTTCACGATCCGGTTCTCTACCATCCTCAAAGAATTCACCTTGCAAGCCAATACAAAGAACAACCCAAACAACGAGGTTATGACCAAGAATATGCATTTACAGCTTAGGGATTGTTTTTGCCACTCTAGATTTCGCCAATTTTCCTTATGCCATTCTAGACTTTGACATTTCACTATTGCCACTCCTAGCTTTTGACAATTATCACAATTGCCATTCTGTGGTGAAAGCAAAATAATTTTATTTCATTTTTGCCACTCTTAGCTTTTGAAATGTATCACAATTACCACTCTGAAATTTTTATTTTTGCCATGGGAATGGCAGTTGTGATAATTGTCAAAAACTAAGAGTGGCGAAAGTGAAATGTCAAAATCTAGAGTGGCATAAGGAAAATTGGCAAAATCTAGAGTGGCAAAAACAAGATTTTCCCATCATCTTATGCTTCCAACTAGCAAAATTTGTATCATCAAAATAAGGACCTCTACGGTGATAGTTACCCTCACTAGACGCCATACTCTCCTAGGTTGTGAAACCAAGGCTATGATCACCAAAGCATGGAAATCAAGGCTTATGGAGACCAAAGCGTTGATACCACTTGTAGGATCGGAAGTATTGTTGACACCTGATTTTGGCAAGATATCGATTGCAATGAATATGGTCTCGAGTGAACGGGTTTTAAGCATGAAAATATTCACGTCGCCGAGTGGAACAACTTTGATGTTTCGGTTATATTCATTCGACCTTATCTTACGGACCGAAACTATACTCCGAGTGTCATAATTCAATGTTTCGAGTGGTTTTTGGCCAATCACGTCTTCAAGATGACCTCGGATGAAGAAGCACTCTTAAGGAATTGTCTTCGTCTCGTCGAGACAATCGATTTTGATATATAAATAATCTCAATCCGAGTTCATATGCAAAAGTTAGAGGCAATACACTGCAGACCGAACCTCAACGGAAATATGGCGCGAGGTGCCAGACACTTGTCTGATAGGTTGCGCGAGTAATTCAGCCATCAAGGCGGCCTTGAATCGAAAAACCTTCAACACGAAAAAGTTTTTTCTCGTCGAGCCGATCATTTATCATATAAAGTTTGTTTCAATCCGAGATCGTATGCAACCTGGCGAGGCAAATTAAGATCAGGCTGTGTTTTCAGTCGGGAAATCCGAGTGAAAACCTACCGATCGAGTAAAAGGTTGAGTGAAAACTTATCGATCGAGTAAAAGATTGGCTTCCGAGTGAAAATATAGTAATCCGAGTGAAATTATCATCCGAGTGAAGTTATTCTGAGTGAAAAGATTACCGTCAGAATGAAAACTTGACGTTCGAGTAAGATATTGCCTTCCGAGTGAAATATAGTCATCCGAGTGAAAGATTGTCTTCCGAGTGAAAGACTCTAACATCCGAGTGAAAAGGTCCAGTCGGACGAAAAACTCTAATATCCGAGTGGATGAGCTCAGATCCGAGTGAAACTGAAGATGTGCCCGAAAGGTAATCCAGACGACCTCGGATGGAAAAGTGATCAACACGGAAGTTGTGCGCATTGTCAAAACGGTGAACTTTGGTTTTGGAGTCATTATCATCTGAGATAGTATACGGCCTGTAAGTTCACTACGAGACTCGGACAATCCAGTCTGTTACATGACCGAGTCCGACTGCATATTAAAGATGGCTTCGTAGAATATTCAAGATGGTCTTATTTGGAAAAGTGTTCAACATAAGAATTGTTCATATCGTCGATGCGCACAAGTTTCATGTTTGGGCCGTCTTGATCGAAGGTCATATGCAAGCTCGGCGGCCCGCGCAAGGAGGAAGACAGAAGTTGGGCCAGATTCAGACTGAATCCAAGTTGGAATAGAATTAGGACTCTAGGACGTGAACTGATGTAATTTTTTGTAAGGAAAGCCTAGATGAATCCTTTGCTTGTACGGGAAGTCCAGCCGCCTCTTATATATGTTGGGGGTGATGGCCGATTGAACAACACCAATCGAACCAATCAATCTATTACACTTTTGTGTTCATCTATCTTTATCTCTTACCCTTGTATCTTCCTTTCTCGTTATTCGTTCGTTCTTCGCGTTGGAGGGCAGCGATCCACGAGGCTCTAGGGGCGAGCGAATCGACCTAGGGCAGCCCATAGCCGCCGCACTCCCTGACGGGGTCCCTCCCGGGCGTGTGGGGTTTCGGGTCTTCAAAAGCGCCCGCTGACTGTCTTGCGTATCGCGCTGTCGGTCGGGTCTCCTTCGACGTGAGCTGCGGTGCATCACCCCCGGCGTCGAGGGTACACGTGACGTGTTCGTGTGTCAACACACTTTTTGGCGACTTCGCTGGGGACGAAGCTTTGAACAGTCTCCAGCCTATTTTTGCTACGAGGAGAGCGTCATCAAGCGACTGCAATCTACAACGGTAACATGTATCATCAATCTCCTTACGTAGATGCAAATAGCCATTATGTTGATGTTGCTAGATCTTTCAATGGACATGTCATGTCGACTAGCCCTAACGAGCAAAGGCCGACTAGTTATTCCACTGGAGAAACCTGGAAATTACAGAATCGCGACATGCAACTTATGAATCTGAACTTTCGTGCATCGGCAACATCTTTCAATATGCCGATGAACAACACAATTTGTTCAAGTGATCAAAATATGACACCTCATGTACAGGAGGGAGTTTCACAGTTTTATCCATCAGCAGCCGACTCGCAATATGCGGGTTCATCCCCAAACATGCTGATGGATGGGGGAATCGGCCTTGCTTTCATTAGCTATTTGGCTGGTTATCCTCAATCATCATATACTACACCTCATGAGATTAATTGTTCAGTGGCATATGAAACTAAAAATATTCATGACTTGGCTCACCGTCGCGGTTATGGCTGAGTGAATGGAGATTCTGCAGGAGCATATGCGCCTAATATTGGAGGAGATGAGGTGACTCTGGTTGCATTAAAAAGTTTAGCCCAAAATAAGAAGATTAGTGCTATTTGCGTTGAGCAACACGACAAGGGATTGGTTCCTGATTATGAGGCAATAAGAGCTAGGGTTTTGAAAGAATATGAAGTGTTGCCGATTCATCAAATTGGCGAGAAAAAAATATTCAACAGCAGTACAGATGTTTTCACCTATCACTGCAGCATGTTATACACCCCCTATACAATCGCAAAATTTCGGCAACATCAATTCATTGCCGAAAGATCCTAAAAGTACTGGGGGGGCAAGCTGATCCAAGCAGGGCTGAGTTTAAAGAAAAATATGTGGCCCAAGTGGACAAGATCAAGCCAAAGCTCACAGGGAATAGTGTCAACGAATTTACTATGCCAACTCTTGAGGAATTACCAGCAGAATATCGACATGCTTATGAAGCACTCAAGAAGAAACGTGGAGTGGAATATTTGCAAGAATACGTCAAGTGCCTTCCTCCATGTAGCAACCATGTTGGCTCCTTTGCAATTTTTGGGCAAGATAAAAAAGAAGTTTTGCAAGCAAATCAGCAAGAAAGGGTTCACTCGGCTAATACGGTTGATTTATTTGAAACCGAGTCAAATATGACTAAGTCGTGTACAGCTGAGTTGAACGGTTCCTTTAGTCACAAGACAATGGTGGATTCAATTGAAACCCGATTGAGCACCGAGACATTTAAGGCCGAGCGTGTTGCATCGAGCCAGCCGAGTGCATCGTGCCAGCCGAGTACATCATGCCAGCCGAGTACATCATGCCAGCCGAGTGCATCATTCCAAACGAATGCATCACCGGCTATAGCCGAGTGCATCAAGCCAATTATTGCCACTTGTACCAAAACAAAAGATGCAAGCTTCACCGAGCAAAGGAACGATAAACGCAACAAATTGTCCGTGCTCAATTTTTCTGGATATGAGGGAGCTTACATGCTGCCCTATGAGTTCCGTGCCAAAGAAATTGATGAGCATCAAGAGAAAAGTTATATGTCCAAACAAAGTTTGGATAGTGATGAAGATCAAGAACTAGAGCGTGCAACCAAGCAAAATTCAACTGACAAAGAGCGTCCGAGTGAAATCCACTCGGGCAATCCGACTGAAATATACTCGGGCAATCCGAATGAAATCTACTCAGGCAATCCGAGTGATGAGGCACAAGATCCAGAAGAAGAGGAAGATGTGTTGGAGAATTATTCAGAAGTGGAGCAAGATATTGTTCCAGTGGTGCGACCATCTTCTCCTCCCAAAGTCTTCACAAAGGTACACCTAGCAGACAGTTTATTCAATTTTCGATTCGGTCAAAATCATGTAGTTGATGCACCCATTACTAAGATTCTAATTAATTTTGAAAGACCAATCGAGATGAGTAATCTGTTTGTTAGAAATGATCTTGTCACTAATCATGCTAGTCAACACATGGCACCATTCATAGAGGCTAATAGTGATAACTTATCGCAACCAAAGTTGTTCCCGTCATGCCGACTGAACTTTATATTCATATGGGCAACTTTGTTTGTTTCATGCCTGGCTAACATTTGGTCTCATATGAGACATATATTCTGTAATTATTTTGGTTGCAGGAATATAAAGCCAGGTTCAAAGTTCTCCAGGATAGCCGATTCAAGAGCATCGGGAAAGGAGGACGAAAATCAATGCATAGACGAGTCGGATGATGTTAAACTGACACCGCTCGGTTGTTTTGTATCGAACCCGGTATCACAATATCGGTTAATGGACCAGGAGTGTACGTCCAGTGCAGTCATAGTGGATCACATCATCGGTACATCGCTGACTAATCTTATTATTATAATTGATCACGATGTCGAGCCGTCAAGACAAGAGCCAACGCAATGTTTGTTCAAGCAAAATGTCAAAGATTGCAACATGATCCATCAGGTCAAGCAATCAGACAAGATAGGAAGATTGGAGTTTGTTGAGGCACGATCATTTGGACAGTCGGATCATTTTGACGGCCATCAAATGTTGACTCGGCTATCTTCAGCCGATTTATCTAAAAGTGGACATGTACACGTCAATGATGATGGGGTCAAGTCTTCGAGCAAGGATATTGTTAAAAAAGTGCATCAAGAACAATCTTGAAGACGGAAATTCCATCAAAGCTACAATGATAACATCTAGCACTGGGGGGAAACAAGAGAGTTCAAAGACCGGTGCACGCACAACCAAAGAAATCAAATGCCATGGTAAGCATAAAAGCAAAAACCGAAAGTCACTTTTGCGCAGTTATTAGAAAAGTACCAAAAGATAAGTGAGGCAAAGAGTGCTTATCGGCCGAGTGAAGCAAAAGCATCGAAGTCACCCCCAAGGCATAAATCTGAAGACTTGGATTGGCAAAGGAAGACGTTGAGCGAGCAGACTTCATATCCTGCTTTTGGGCCGCCAATGCCAATGTCGTGGATGCCTCCCTACACTCATGTAAATCCATATCCATCATGGGGTAGGTATGATACAAGGGCAAATTATCCATCTTATTTTAGATCATCCCGCCAACATTATGCAGCTCCAAAAAGATCAACATTTGATGAACAATCACACGTCAGAGACCGTTTCAATCATAAGGAATCGGCCCGGAGCTCAAGGAACAAGAAAGAGGTGGTCATGCAAGTGTACCAGGTCAAGAAAGATGGTCATAAGTGTGCTACTTCAGATTTGTTCTCAAATAACAAAGAGCTAGTTAAAGTATTGACATTGGCTACAAAAGGCAATGATGCAATTCAATCAAGTGCCAAATCTGAAGGGAAGAAGTTGAGAGTGCACAAGGCCAAAAAGAGTTGGCATTGGTTGAAACAGAATCACAGCTGAGGTGCCCACTCGGCTTAGCACATTGGCAAGAGAAGGAATTACAAAGACTTAGTGCACATGAGTTGAGAAAGAAGAACATGGCATGGGTTCCCAAGAGGAGCAGTCAAAATAGAAATGATGTCCGACCTTCTATTGCAACAAGTGTTAAAAAAGTGAAGAAAGAAAAGGATGGCCGCAAGAGTGCTATTTCAGATCCGACTCCAAATGACAAAAAGCCAGCCGAGCCTATGTTGACTGCTAAGGACAAGAAAGTGAAGCAAGTAAATTTCAAGGATACAATAGTCAAGTTTGGACAGGCCAAGCCAGAGATTCCCAAAGTCAGGAAGAATTTGCTAGTGCATAAACCAAAGTCCCAGCTGGGACGCCCACTCGACTTACCATATTCGCAATAGAACAAGCTAAAACGTCTTAGGGCCAAAGAGCTGGAGAAGAGGAACATGGCCTGAGTTCCTAAGGGAAATCCTCGAGTCAAGAGCGGCATCACATCTCCTGTTGTGAAGCCAGCAGAAATAAGGGAGTACAAGTGTAAAGCCCGTAGGCGAGGACGACAATTTTCATATAGGAGACTCTAGGAGGCGTCTCATCCATATTCTTCAATCATACCATCAAAATCAACGCTATGGAATTTATCCTCAACTGAAACATCTGACTTATTTTGGCTATTCACACTTTGGTGGACGGACTCCCGAGCACTTTTGAGATAAGAACGCATGGCCGATATTTGCATATCGCCCTCAGAATTCATTGTGTTGACAAACCTGGCATTCGGCTAACGGTGTTCACCATGGTTGATTTCCTACTCCTATAGCCGATGCTCAGTGTTTTCCAATACTGGCGAGGCCGACTTAATTATTGAGTCGACCACCAATCAAGGGTCTAGTGCATAAAAGAGCCCCGACTCCAAATGTTATTTATTTGCAGGATCCAAGTCAGGAGACAGACGTTGTTCGGCGGAGGCTTGATGGTGTACTTTGATAACGAGTTGAGTCGCCGAACAGTTGACGGTATTCCTTTGAGGTGCATGGTCATAATCGTTCAGCAACCGTCTTCGTTGAAGGGTTCTAATATTCCCAGGGAATGCCTGGACAAATGCAAGGTCCGGATTGACATAAGAAACTTACGTGGAAGCCTTTGTGACATCCAATTGTTGTTTTCAGACAACTATTATCCAAGAGGCTCTACCGAAGAAGCAACAAACATGAGCATATGGATGATTAAAATCATCATACTCAACATGCACAGCCGATGGAGTGTTGACATCGTGCTTAAACATTATCCTAAGCAAGGTATTTTCTGGCACGCAAGCTCTGCCAGAAAACAGGGGGGCATATGTTGACACCTGATTTTGGCAAGATATAGATTGCAATGAATATGGTCTCGAGTGAATGGGTTTTCATCATGAAAATATTCACGTCGCCGAGTGGAACAACTTTGATGTTTCGGTTATATTCATTCGACCTTATCTTACGGACCGAAACTATACTCCGAGTGTCATAATTCAATGTTTCGAGTGGTTTTTGGCCAATCACATCTTCAATATGACCTTGGATGAAGGAGCACTCTTAAGTAATTGTCTTCGTCTCGTCGAGCCAATCGATTTTGATATATAAATCATCTCAATCCGAGTTCATATGCAAAAGTTAGAGGCAATACACTGCAGACCGAACCTCAAC
Source organism: Triticum dicoccoides (assembly GCF_002162155.2). Taxonomy (NCBI): domain Eukaryota; kingdom Viridiplantae; phylum Streptophyta; class Magnoliopsida; order Poales; family Poaceae; genus Triticum; species Triticum dicoccoides. The sequence continues at coordinate 387,430,836 of NC_041388.1, forward strand.
GGAAATATGGCGCGAGGTGCCAGACACTTGTCTGATAGGTTGCGCGAGTAATTCAGCGATCAAGGCGGCCTTGAATCGTAAAACCTTCAACATGAAAAAGCTTTTTCTCGTCGAGCCGATCGTTTTTCATATAAAGTTTGTTTCAATCCGAGATCGTATGCAACCTGGAGAGGCAAATTAAGATCAGGCTGTGTTTTCAGTCGGGAAATCCGAGTGAAAAGTTTACCATCCGAGTGAAAACCTACCGATCGAGTAAAAGGTCGAGTGAAAACTTATCGATCGAGTAAAAGATTGGCTTCCGAGTGAAAATATAGTAATCCGAGTGAAATTATCATCCGAGTGAAGTTATTCTGAGTGAAAAGATTACCGTCGGAATGAAAACTTGACGTTCGAGTAAGATATTGCCTTCCGAGTGAAATATAGTCATCCGAGTGAAAGATTGTCTTCCGAGTGAAATTATAGTCATCCGAGTGAAAGATTGTCTCCCGAGTGAAAGACTCTAACATCCGAGTGAAAAGGTCCAGTCGGACGAAAAACTCTAATATCCGAGTGGATGAGCTCGAATCCGAGTGAAACTGAAGATGTGCCCGAAAGGTAATCCAGACGACCTCGGATGGAAAAGTGATCAACACGGAAGTTGTGCGCATCGTCAAAATGGTGAACTTTGGTTTTGGAGTCATTATCATCTGAGATAGTATACGGCCTGTAAGTTCACTACGAGACTCAGACAATCCAGTCCGTTACATGACCGAGTCTGACTGCATATTAAAGATGGCTTCGTAGAATATTCAAGATGGTCTTATTTGGAAAAGTGTTCAACACAAGAATTGTTCGTCTCGTCGAGGCGCACAAGTTTCATATTTGGGCCGTCTTGATCGGAGGTCATATACAAGCTCGGCGGCCCGCGCAAAGAGGAAGACAGAAGTTGGGCCAGATTCAGACTGAATCCGAGTTGGAATAGAATTAGGACTCTAGGACGTGAATTGATGTAATTTTTTTGTAAGGAAAGCCTAGATGAATCCTTTGCTTGTACGGGAAGTTCAGCCACCTCTTATATATGTTGGGGGTGATGGCCGATTGAACAACACCAATCGAACCAATCAATCTATTATACTTTTGTGTTCATCTATCTTTATCTCTTACCCTTGTATCTTTCTTTCTCGTTATTCGTTCATTCTTCGCGTTGGAGGGCAGCAATCCACGAGGCTCTAGGGGCGAGCGAATTGACCTAGGGCATCCCATAGCCGCCGCACTCCCTGACGGGGTCCCTCCCGGGCGTGTGGGGTTTCGGGTCTTCAAAAGCGCCCACTGACTGTCTTGCGTATCGCGCTGTCGGTCGGGTCTCCTTCGACATGAGCTGCGGTGCATCACCCCCGGCGTCGAGGGTACACATGACGTGTTCGTATGTCAACAAGTATGTCTATAGGGAGGGGGTGATTAGACTACTTGACTAAATAAAAAAACTATCCTTTTCCCAGTTTTAGTTGTGGGCATATTTTAGCAATTATGACAAGTCAAGCAATCAACCTACACATGCAATTCTGAGAGCATAGCAGCGAAAAGTAAAACATTGCATATGAAGGTAAAGGGAAGGGTTTGGAGAAGGCAAACACAATGGAGACACGGAGATTTTTTGCGTGGTTCCGATAGGTGGAACTATCGGACTTCCACGTTGATGGAGACTTCAAACCACGTAAGGTGACGGCTGCGCGAGTCCACGGAGGGATCCACCCATGAAGGGTCCACGAAGAAGCACCCTTGTCTATCCCACCATGGCCATCGCCCACGAAGGAATTGCCTCACTCGGGTAGATCTTCACGAAGTAGGCGATCTCCTTGCCCTTGCAAACTTCTTGGTTCAACTCCACGTCATTTTGGAGGCTCCCAAGCGACACCTAACTAATCTAGGAGACACCACTCTCCAAAAGGTAATAGACAATGTGTTGATGATGAACTCCTTGCTCTTGTGCTTCAAATGATAGTCTCCCCAACACTCATCTCTCTCTCACAAATTTGGCTATGGTGGAAGATGGATTCATTTGAGTGGAAAGCAACTTGGGGAAGGCTAGAAATCAAGGTTCAAATGGTAGGAATGGAAACTCTTGATCTCAACACATGAATAGGTGGTGCTCTCTCAGAAAATGAATGGTGGAAGTGTAGGCACGTTCTGACGGCTCTCCTCTATGAGGAAGAAGGGGTGGAGGGGTATATATAGCCTCCACACAAAATCCAACCATTAAACACTTTTGACCCATCTCGGTGGCACCGATCTGTGTAAAAATATGAATGTTAGGAATCTCGGTGGGACCGACCAAAACAACTCGGTGGAACCGATGTGCTAGGGCTTAGGGAAAACCTCATCTCGGTGGTGCCGATTGCATCATCTCGGTGGGTCCAAAGTGAATCAATAAGGCAACAAAGAATCAGCAAGCCATCTAGGCGCGACAGATTGCAAGTTCTTGGTGAGACCGAAATGATTGCAACAAGTGACAGAGAGCTCGCAAGGCCATCTCGATGGGACCGAGATCCATATCAGTGTGACCAAATTGTTAGAGTTTTGGCTGTGGCTAAGTCCAAATGAACTTGGTGGCTCCGGATGAGAAGTTTTGGTGGGGCCGAATTGGGAATTAGGGTTTGGACATATTTGGATAGAGAAAGTGGCTGAGGGTTTTGGTACAATATCACTAACGCTTCGTTTGGATGTAGACATTGGAGGGCTAGGCATTGCAGTGGTTCCAATGCCAAATATCGCATGAAATTGGTATTGAGTTTCAATGCTAATATTGATGTTTGGTTGTATAAAACATTGGTAGTTTGAATCAAACGAGCAACCAATTCCAATTTATGTTTGGATGTAAAAAAGTATTGAATTGTGCATCTCTTCATCTCTCAGCTCAATTGTTCACCCTCACTCTGAGGGATAAAGTGCTGCAGCGAAGCTGAGACGGAGCAGCAGATGCAACACGAAGAGGCCCTGAGAACTCCTCTTCCCCGTGCCCCCTGCTCCCACCTTCACCATGCTTCCCCCGAGATCTCCTCTTCCCCACGATTCTCTCTACCCCAACTGTCCTACGTCTCGTCACAGCATATCCCTCGAGCACCAGCATCACAACGACCATGCTGCCAGGCGGAAACCTGCGGTCGTGACGGGCCCACACACCGCGCCATGGCTGCAGCGGGAGAAAGGGATCTGGAGAGAGAGAGATGCTTGGGGAAGGAGAGGAATGAGTGATGTACGCAGGCCAGATGGAGCGTGTTGGGCGATTCACTGCCCGAGAATGGCCAGAGGATTGCCGGAGGGCAAGCCGCTGCTGACGGATCGCCGCCATGTCTGTCTCCTCGGTCTCCCTTCTCTATTTTCTCATGGAGTAGAACGAAGGGCTAATAAAAGCGCCGAATACAGAGGGTCCGGGCAAAGAATTCAGAACGGGCCTCCGTAGTGGTGGGGAGTAGGTCACGATATCGTGCCCCAATACCTTACCCAAATGCCCACGCCACCCAAGTAGCAGCATTCGGGCCAGGCTAATGTGAAAGCAGAATTCTGGCTCCCAATGTGTACATCCAAACAGGGTGTAAGCACTTGAGCAAATAGATCATTAAGCAACACCTCATCCCCTTTTAATAGTATTGGCTTTCCTACGGACTCAATGTGATCTTGGATCACTTAAACAAAAATGTAGAGTCTTGAGCTTTTGCCAATCCTTGCCCTTAGCATCTTGAGGGGTCCACATCTCTAGTTCATGCCATGCCAATCAATGAACACACTGAAATATTTATCTTAAATGGACATTACTTCAATGAGATATATGTTGTTATGACTTACCAAAACCAACCGGGGATTAGTTGCACTTTCTAGTAGGCGCATGGGGCAGCCACCCCTTCACCCTTGCCCATTGCCTCTCCCAACTCCCCCCACATTTCTTTGGTACGTGCTTGGCGAAGCCCTGCCGAAATTCTGCTGCCACCACCACCACCATACCGTCGTGCTGGTTCCGATCTCATCTACCTCCTCACCCTCTCTTGCTAGATTAACAAGGATAGGACACCATCGAGCCGAACTTGTGCTAATCTCGGAGGTGTCGTCCATTTGGCACTAGATTAGATTGGATCACGATTGGATCGTGAAGAGTACCACTACATCCACTGTGTTACATATGCTAACGCTTTTGGTCTACATGGCTATGTAGACACACTCCCCTCTTGTTTCATTCGAACTGCTAGATTAGATCTTGGGTGTTCGTAGGAGGTTTTTTGATTTTTCATGCTTCGTTCGCCATCAGTGGCATCATGAGCTAGGTCTATGCGTAGATGTATATGCACGAGTAGAACACAAAGAAGTTGTGTGCGTTGATGGTTAGATTTCTTACCTCCTTTGTTATTTTTGGATTTGGTGGTATCGTGGGATGAAGCGGCCCGGACCAACCTTACTTGTCCTTGCACAAGAGACCGGTTCCACTGACTGACATGCAACTTTTATTGCATAAAGTGGCTGGCGGGTGTGTGTCTCTCTTACTTTAGTTGAATCTAATTTGACAATGGCAGTCCTTGTAGAAGGTTAAAAGGCAACTTGTATATCACCGTTGTGGTTTTGCATAGATAAGAACAATTCTTATAGTTTGCCCTAGCAGCCATGTAAAAATTGCAAGAACAAAGTAGAGGACGTCTAACTTGTTTTTGGAGGGCATGTCGTGATGTGGTATGGCCAAAACATGATGTGATATATGTTGATGTATGAGATGATCATGTTTTGTAGTAGGTTCATGACTTGCATGTTGATGCATACGACAACCGGCAGAAGCCATAGGGTTGTATTTAATTTATTGTATGGCCCGTGTGTCAATTATTAAACGACATGTAATTGTTTTACTTTATCACTATACGTTAGCAATAGTTGTAGAAGCAATAGTTGGTGGAGACAACCACATGATGACACGATGATGGAGATCATAATGATGGAGTGGTGTCATGCTGGTGATGATGGAGATCATGTCGGTTCTTTGGAGATGGAGATCAAAAGCAAAAGATGATAATGGCCATATCATGTCACATATATTGATTGCATGTGATGTTTATCGTTTTTATGCATCTTATTTTGCTTAGGACGACGGTAGCATTATAAGATGATCCCTTCACTATAATTTCAAGATAAAAGTGTTCTCCCTAAGTATGCACCATTGAGAAAGTATGTCATTTCGAAGCACCTCGTGATGATAGACTCTTCATTTGCATACAACGGATGTAAGCTAATCTCCACATATCGAATACTTGGGTTAAACTTGACGAGCCTATCATGTATAGACATGGCCTTAGAACACAGAGGACCAAAAGGTCGAACATGAGTCATATAGTAGATATGATCGACATGGAGATGTTCACCATTAATGACGACCCCATCTAGCATGGTGATCAGACATGGGTAGTTGATTTAGATCATGTAACACTTAGACAACTTGAGGGATGTTGATTTAAGTCGTGGTTCACTAGTAATTTGACAAACTAAACAATTTATTGTGAACATAGTCTAATTGTCTTTGCAAATTAATGTTGTAGACCAATGGCTCGCGTTGTAGCTCCCCTGAATTTTAACGCGTTCCTAGAAAAAACTAAGTTGAAAGGTGATGGAAGCAACTATGCAGACGGGGTCCGTAATTTGAGGATGATCCTCACTGCCGCACGAAAGGCTTATCTCCTTGATGCACCACTTGAGACGCCACCCCTCCCGCACCGTATGTGGATGTTGTGAACGTCTGGTAGGCCTGTTCTGATGACTAATCGATAATCTAGTGTGCCATACTTTATGGCTTAGAACCCGGGCTCCAAAGACGTTTTGAGCACCATGAAGCATATGAGATGTTCTAGGAGCTAAAATTGGTATTTCAGGCTCACGCCCGGGTCGAGAGGTATGACGCCTCCAACAAGTTTTTTGGTTGTAGATGGAAGAGAATAACTCCGTTAGTGAGCACATACTCAAAATGTTTAGGTACTTCAGCTTCTTGAATCAGTTTGGAATTAATCTTACAGATGAAGTAGCGATTGACAGAGTTCTTCAGTCACTACCACCAAGCTACAAGGGCTTCGTGATGAACTATAACATGCAAGGGATGGAGAAGACGATCCCTGAGCTCTTCACGATGCTTAAGGCCATGGAGGTAGAAATAAAGAAAGAGCATCAAGCATTGATGGTCAACAAGACCACCAGTTTCAAGAAGAAATGCAAGGTAAAGAAAGGAAACTTCAAGAAGAATGGCATACCAGTTGCCACTCCCATGAAGGAACCCAAGGGTGGACCCAATCCTGAGACTGGGTGCTTCTATTGCAAGGGGAATGGTCACTGGAAGCGAAACTACCCCAAGTACTTGGCTGATAAGAAGGCTGGCAACGTCAAGAAAGGTATATTTTGTCGGATTCAGGGCTCCACAGACCCAAGAAGGTTCGAACTCTGGGGCGTGTGCGAAGATCTCAACCTCTCAAGTCTCAAGCTCGTCGCCCTACAGCCTAGCCTCGCCGAATTTGCGTGAGCGGGGAAGATGAACACTATAATTTACCCAGGTTAGGGCAACCTTGCGGTGTAAAACCCTACTCCTACTTTGGGGTGGACTGGCCTCACGAGGGGCTGAGGATGAACTAGTACAGAGGATGAACAGCCTCGCGAGGGCTATAGTGGTGGGGGTAGAAAGGATCCGTCCTCTCTACGGTGGTGGCTAACCTATATGTATAGTGGCCTTGGTCCTCTTCCCATGAAACTTAGGCGGGAAGGGATCCCACAACGGCCAATTTGAAAGGGGACAAATAGTACATATAATCCTGATGAAAGGTGGTATTTTCTTGCAAAGCTTCTGGTTGTGACGCAGCGCCGGGCTCGGTGATGACATCCGCCCTGCCGAGCCCGTGGTCTTGGTCTTGTAGCATCGGAACGAAAACCTTTGGGGGAATCCTCGGACTGACACTCTTGCTTGCTCCCTTAGCACCTGAAGGGAAACTGTCTCCTGTGCGCCTGCTGGCGCTCGCCTGGTGTAGGATCAAAAGTATGTCTAGAGGGGGAGGGGTGGTTAGACTACTTGACCAAATAAAAACCTAGCCTTTTCCCAATTTTAAGTCTTGGCAGATTTTAGCAACTAGGCACTAGTCAAGTAAACAACCTACACATGCAAGTCTAAGAGTATAGCAGCGAAATGTAAAACATTGCATATGAAGGTAAAGGGAGGAGTTTTGAGGGAGCAAACGCAATGTAGACACGGAGATTTTTGGCGTGGTTCCGATAGGTGGTGCTACCGTACATCCACATTGATGGAGACTTCAACCCACGAAGGGTAACGGTTGTGCGAGTCCACGGAGGGCTCCACCCACGAAGGGTCCACGAAGAAGCAACCTTGTCTATCCCACCATTGCCATCGCCCACGAAGGACTTGCCTCACTAGGGTAGATCTTTAGGAAGTAGGCGATCTCCTTGCCCGTACAAACTCCTTGGTTCAACTCCATAATCTTGATGGAGGCTCCCAAGTGACACCTAACCAATCTAGGAGACACCACTCTCCAAAAGGTAATAGATGGTGTGTTGATGATGAACTCCTTGCTCTTTTGCTTCAAATGATAGTCTCCCCAACACTCAACTCTCTCTCTCACAGATTTGGATTTGGTGGAAAGATGATTTGAGTGGAAAGCAACTTGGAGAAGGCTAGAAATCAAGATTCATATGGTTGGAATGGAATATCTTGACCTCGACACATGAGTAGGTGGTTCTCTCTCAGAAAATGTATGATGGAAGTGTAGGCATATTCTGATGGCTCTCTCCTTGAATGAAGAGTGGGTGGAGGGGTATATATAGCCTCCACACAAAATCTAACTATTACACACAAATAACCAAACTCGGTGGGACCAAACAATGAAACTCGGTCAGACCGACTTAGTTCACAATGTGAACGTTAGGATTTTCGGTGGGACCAACAAGTCAACTCGGTGGGACCGATTTCACTAGGGTTAGGGCATAACGTAATCTCGGTGAGAATGATTACACAAACTCGGTGGGACCGATTTTGGTAATAAGCTAACCAGAGAGTTGGTCAGGCAAACTCAATGGGACCGATTCACTCATCTCGGTGAGACGGAAATGTTACGAAGGGGAAACAGAGAGTTTGCATTACGAACTCGGTGGGACCGATCGCTCAGCTCGATTGGACCGAAATGTTATGAAGGGAAACAAAGAGTTTGCAATCCTATCTCGGTGTGACCGAGATCCCTATCGGTGAGACCGAAATGACTAGGGTATTGTGGCAGTGGCTATGTCAACTGAACTCGGTGCGCCGGATAGAAAGTTTCGGTGGGGCCGAGTTTGACTTTTGGTTTGGGACATATGTGGATATGAGAAAGTGGTTGAGGGTTTTGGAGCATATCACTAAGCACTTTGAGCAAGTAACCCATTAAGCAACACATCATCCCCTTTTAATACTATTGGCTTTTCCTATGGACTCAATGTGATCTTGGATCACCAAAAGTAAAATGTAGAGTCTTGAGCTTTTGAGCTTGAGACAATCCTTTGTCCTTAGCATTTTGAGGGGTCCACATTTCTAATCCATGCCATGCCAATCATTGAGCTTTCCTGAAATATTTATCTTGAAATAGCATTAGCTCAGTGAGCTATATGTTGTTAGGAATTACCAAAACCACCCAGGGATAGTTGTACTTTCAATCTCCCCCTTTTTGGTAATTGATGACAACATATAGATCAAAGCTTCGAAAAATGATAATAAGATTGAAATACATCGTCGCTTTGAGAAGTATGTGATAAGCAAGAGCTCCCCCTAAATTTGTGCATCATTTAAGATTTGTGTTTGAATGCAAATGCACAATCGATTAGGATCATGGGTCACTCTTCCATGTCACATACATCTTGGTGGAGCGCTCAAAATGCTAGAGAATTAAAAGCATGCACTCATCACCAAGCAAAGTGAATGATCATATAAGAGATATAAGAGATAATATCATCCAAGCAAGCATTAAAGTAGCATATGATCAAACACACGATCAAATAAGTATCTCACACAGACATAGAGTATCAACCAAGCACGCAGAAAGTCCAAACAAAAGCAAGAGAGATAAAAGGAAAAACACTCTCTTCCGAAGCCTAAGATCTATACATATTTCTCCCCCTTTAGCAACAAGTTACCAAAAAGTTCGAAAATGCATAGTGCTATGCGTGTCTCAGGCTTGGTCTTCGGGAGGTGGTGTAGAGAGAACTCCAAGGACGAAGGCATCTGTTGATGTAGTTCGAGTTGGTGGAGTGGCTGCTGGAGGTGGCACTGAAGCTCTGGCTGCTGGTGCTGATGCTGTGGCTCTTGAGTCAGGTACATGCACTGCAGCAGACCCCTGTCCTCCAGGAACTCGCTGAAAAGCATCAGTAGTTGCCTTCCCTTTCCTCTCTTCTACTTCCTACTGGAGCTGCTCAACTGCTGTTTAGATCTCAGTTACCTTCAGATCAAGATCATTAAATTATGTCTCTATGATCCTCTCCAGACTCTCCTGGTTTTAAGTCAGGGTGGTCAAGCCCTTCTCAATCCTGAGCGTAGATTGGATTAGATAAGCCAACTGATCTTGCTTGCTCTTCAGGAAAACTTGAGATGCTTCCTCAACACTTCGCATCTTGGCAGCTTTCTCAGCCTTAGCTTTGGCTCTGTTCTCTTGTGCTTGAGCTGATGATGGTTCATCTTCATTAATCACTACAGTGTTGTCTTCGAATTCAGGATATAAGGGTAGATGCTCCTTGTCCAGCAAATATGTGATTGTGCCCATCTTAGCATTGATGAGCTCCTGAATGTGTGGAGCATACCCACAACTTCTCTTTCGGTCAGCAGCTGTCCTCTTGATTGTCTCTAAAATTAGACTCATGACCTTGAACTTCTGAGGGACATCAAAAAGCTGTAGTAGGTTGATAGAATGTCCTATGATCATCTTGTGATCTCCTGACTTGGGTAGCAGAGTGTACCTGAGGATTGTGTTGATGGTAGGCAGACCAGACAACAAGTAATGTACTGATCCAAGCTTGTGAGTCTGCAAGGCTTCATCTGGGATCTCTTTGTACATGTTTGCCATATTGTTGTGGTCTTTCTTCTTGTTGGCATACACATCCAAGTCATCTTCATGTTCCTTTGGGGCATTGTTTAATTTAGCCCATTCTTCAACAGTGGATTGGTACCTAGTACCTTCAGACATCCATATGATCTTCTCATCTGGATAAAAGTGAGCAGTGGAGTAAAACTGCATGATCAGCTCATCATTCCATTTTGTGAGCTTCTTCCCAACAAACTTGTCAACTCCACATGCTTTGAAACTGTCATAAACTCCTGGGAAGTGATCTTCATTATCCTTGATGTACTCCCAATCTACCGATCTCATGTCACAAAACAATGGGCCTCTTGTCAAGAAAAAATGTCACATAGAAGTCTTGCTGTTCCTTAGTGTGGAACATGTAATCAACTGCAGTCCTCCTCCTAATAGCATAGGGACCAGACTCTCTCCATAATCTCAGTCCTGAATCTTTCCTAATGTGCATGTGCTTAGCGATTGGATGAGCATCACTGTGGTCTGGGATCTTGGGTTTCAGTTTCCTCAAAACAAGAGACTCCTCATCCTCTTCTTCAGCTTGAGGCACTGGGGCCTTGTTCTTCTCTGTTGCAGGAATGTTTCTGGTGCTTCTCTTGGGATTAGACTTCTGATCTTGAGCTTTGGGAGCAGTCTTGGGCTTTGATGGAGAAGCCCCTGACTTGATAGCATCTCCCATAAGCTTCTGAGCTTTGGGTGCTGGTGCAGCATCCTCTTCCTCTTCTTTTGCTGGATCCTTAAACATGGATGATCTCCCAAGGACTCTGGTGGTGGTCTTCCTTATCATCTCCTTTCTCTTCTTGCCCTCTCCAGCCTCTTCAGGTCCAAGAGTGAATCCACAGTTTCTTGAGTGTAGGATCTCGCCTTAGACAGAGGGATCCTTTTTGTTGGTGCCTTCTTGTTCAGGCCTGGCTTTGTTGTAGCAGCTAACCCATATTCCTTCTTCAAGACATTCTTCTTTGAGGTGGCCTCATCCTCAATAACCACATAGTCTTCATCCTTAGAGTCTGAGGTGCTCTTCTTCCTTGCTCTAGTGGCTGCCTTGGGCAAGTTACTAGGAGTGCTTCTACTGCCCTCATCATAGCTGCTTGAGGGATCTGAACCCTCACTCAATTGCACTTGTTCCTCAGATCTGTTCTGACTGTCATTCTGGTCAGACATCTTGGCAATCTCACTGACAGTAGACCCTGTGAATAGATATAGATGAGGTAGAGTCGATGAGCATCACAAAGTGCAGAGTTTTTGCAAAACAGATGACTTAAAAACTTAGTTTTAGTTCTCCACAGAAAGCATTTTGGAGCTACCAATTTGATAAACTCGGTGATACCAAAACAATTTTTGGAGCCTAAACTAGTGAACTTGGTCGGACCGAGTCACAGTTCGGGGGCTCCGAGACTGCTAGGGTTTCACAAAGAATTGATCTCGGTCGCACCGATTTGCAATTTTCGGTCAGACCGAAAATGCATGTGATATGGCCTAAGCCAAATTGGTGAGACCGATTTCTACAAGTCAGTCGGTCCGAGATGAGTTCGGCGGAGACCTAACCCTAAATTTCCAAATCAAATCTAACCTAAAGGATGTTTTCTGTGGATATAACATTTGCATACGTGGTAAAGATCATGGCAAAGCAATGTGCTATGTATCGGAGTTAAGGAATTAGCACAAAGAGTCGAACCCATACCCTAGTTCGGCGAGGGTTCGCTACCACTACTAGGGAAAAGGCTAGCAGCAGCGCGGGTTTTAGACCTATCAGTAGCGCGGGGTTGTGCGCTACTGATAATGCGCTACAACTAACGAATAGCAGTAGCGTGCCTCCACCCACGCTACTGCTAAATCGACTTAGTAGTAGCGAGTTCCAGGAGGAGCGCTGCTGGTAATTAGTAGTAGCGCTTCTCTCTGCCCGCGCTGCTACTATTATTTCGTATTTTATTTCTTTTTTATTTCATGTTGTATTCATACACCTTTACACAAGTTTTCATACAACGGGAATTTACAAATTGTTTTTACATCATAATGAGTTATTACATCACGAGGTGAAAGAACCGTGTGGACTAGTTTCAAGTGGACGGACATCCACTTGAAACTAATCCGCAGTTCTTTCACCCAATGATATAATAAATATCATCATCATCATCATATCATTAACAACTTATCATCATCATCATATCATTGGTCACTAGTCGTAATCACAAGTACTCCTCACATCTTCAACTCTAACACATTGTATCACATAATAAACATATTGTACCTCATAGGACCTACTACATTCTCTTAGGACCTACTATATTCTCTAAGGTAAAATAGCAAAAAACAAGATAGCCCCTGGCTCTCCATTATGGAGAATGCAGATTATCCTGTCTCCAATTCTTGCCTTTCGCTTAATGTTGCTTCCAAGAACCTCCTTACGAATGTCCAAACATTTTTTCCACTCTTTGATTAGCATGTGCTCACCGGTTTCAGAAATTCGATATGCACAGGTGAGATCCGTAGGATGACCTGGCTGTAGGTTCAGAGCTTCAAGGCGACCATTGTAATACATCAGATGAGGCACACAATCCATCAGGATTTTCTGTTGAAAAACATAGTAATAACTTCGTAGTTAGCAATGATGTACTAGTTTTAGAAGTATGCAAAAGATGCACGGATGTCGTAATAGTAAAATATCTTACCAGGGTATCTCCATAGAAGTTATCGTGGTTCAACACGTGGACTAGTGGCACGTTTTCACCATAATTTGGAGGAGTTCGATAATAGGTATTGTAATTCTCAAAAAAAGTACAATAAGCAATCAGATGATTTTTCTTCTTATAAGTTAATTCGGAGCCATCAGTGTAGTGGGTTTTGTCTACCATCTTCTGCACATTCTTTGAAGATTCAAAATAAGCTGTCAATGGAAATAAGCTGTCAACTATTTTGAAATAAACAATTTAAATTATTTAATAACTATGTTTGATTAACTCACATTGCGGTAGAATCGGAAGCGTATCAACAAGGACCCAAATGTCCACATTGTCTTGCTCGATGTCAGGATCACCAAGATCCATGGTGACAATAATACCCTCATAAAAACCATACATTTTGCAAAGTGCTTCCCAATTTTGGCAACCAAAATGGGTTACGCTCTGAGAATTGTACAGATTTACTTCAAAATCGATATCATGATGGGCCCTTAGGTGTATTTTCTTTGTTTGAAAATTTTCATGGTCTTCAAAACCCATCCTCTCCAAGACATAGCGTCTTGCATGGCATGGGATAAGCTAGTCGAATTGTAAAAGATGAAAATTAGACGTTGAAATAGTTGAAGTCATGCTTAATTACGAAAAAACACTTGTCGTTGTTGCGTACTGTTTCAACATCGAAGGTCTCCTCGAGCTTAATGCTGAAGCGCCGATCTTCATCCAGCTGAACGAACCTGTCGCACATACCTCGATCATCGTGGCACCAGCTGCACTCCCCCAGGAGACTGTCGTCGTCTGAGTACGACATTTCCTACGTTCATAATTCAAAGATTAAACTTGTACATATTCTAGCACAAGTCATGCCAGAATTCATGGAAAAATCCGGCATGACCTTTGCTAAAAAAGGACATATCGAGCGCCTGAAATTTGCCGGAACGGAAATTAATCAACACTCCGGCAAAAACATAGGCCACTCGGAGGTGTAACCAAAACATGAAATAATTGCTTAAACTAAAAAATAACACCAAATATGGCATGTTCAACTAGTTCTATTAATTCAACTAGTTCTATTAATTCAACTAGTTCTTACTAAATATAAACTTAGTATAAAAAGAAAAAAAACTAGTTCTTTCTAAAAATGAAGTAGTTCAACTAGTTATTAATTTACTTACTATACTAGTTCAACTAAAACTTAACTAGTTCAACTAAAACTAAACTAGTTCTATTAATCCAACTAGTTCTTACTAAATATAAACTTACTATAATTAGAAAGAAACTAGCACATCTACTACTACTAATTAACATCTAACTACTACATCTACTACTAATTAACATGTACTACTGCTAATTATACAACTAGTTTACCATCACTACTAGTAATTAATATCCACTACTTCTAAAAATCATTATCTATGAACCCTAAATTAACATCTACTACTACTAAAATCATCTACTA
>NC_041388.1:387445727-387503334 GCF_002162155.2 Triticum dicoccoides
CTGGGCGGCGGGCTCGGTCGAGGGCGGCGGCGGTGAGGTCGAGGGCGGCGACAGTGTGGTCGAGAGCGGCGGCGGTGAGGTTGAGGGCGGGCGGCGGCGGCGGCGGTGAGGGCAGGCGCGCTCGGGCTCGGGCGGCAGCGACATGGAGTAGGGGAACAGGCCGGTGGGGGGAAAGGAGGACTTAGCGAAATTTTGATGCGGGGGGTGGTTAACTCAAACTAGCAGTAGCGCACGTACAGAAAACGCGCTATAGCTAACTTATCTACAGCGCGTTTTAGAGAAAACCGCTACTGCTAATGGAAGCAGTTATTTCTTTTGTTTAGTAAAAACATCAAAAATATACATTGGTCATCATTGATCTTTTTGTGTATAATCTAAATAGTCAACATGAATCCTCACTGTACCTATATAGGTACAGGCGAGGATTCATATTGCAACCACAAATCATACACATATAGTTCAATGAAGACCAAGTGCTCGAGATAGGTTGAGAAGCAACATATTTAAGGTGGTAAACACCTTGTTCGCTTAGCAGTATGGGACTAAAGTTAATTAGTTGCGGTCATACTTAGCAGTAGCGAGTTTTGAGCAAAACCGCTGCTACTAAGTTCTTTAGGAGTAGCGCGTCCACGGGAAGGGCGCTACTACAATATCTAGCCTGGAGGCAACATCGTGGCAATTATAGTAGTAGCGCTCTTTTCACCTAGAGCGCTACTGCTACTCAGTCATTAGCAGCGCTCTTTTCTAAAGCTCGTTGCTGCTAATTAGCAGTAGCGCCTGTTTTTAGACCGCGCTGCTGCTAAGATTCTATGTATAAGGTTTTCCCTAGTAGTGTACGGCGGCAATGACGGAGCAGATTTCCGTTGACGGCGATGGAAACCAACAACGGGAGGTCGCTGGCGGCGAGAAGACGATCCGAAGACCCGAAGAGGCAGAGCAAGACACACGCGCAGGCTGAGGAGTTTGAAGAAATTTCCAAAATCTCACCCGTGGGTTTATATATCCCGACCCTGTCGGTGTGACCGAGTGGAACAAGTCGGTGGCACCGAGATGCAGAATCGCAAGCGGTTACTGCAACTCGGTGTGACCGAAAATTTCAAATCGGTTGCACCGAGATGGAAAACCTAGATCAACTTAGTGATCTACCGAAGTGGATGACTCGATCATGCCGAAAAGCACAAAGAGGTTTAGGAAGTTTAAGTCTATGAAGAACCGGGGACTCCGAGTGCTCCTCACACCGAGTGGTTCGAATCTGACTTGATCAAACTTTGTGACGTAGCATGAATAGAGTTTGAGACGAGTAAAGCATATATAGCTAGAGGGAGTTCTTAGGCATTCTTGTCCATCCATTTGGCGAAAGAGAAAAATCCAAACAAACAAAACAACAAATGGATGTCCTCGAATGAGTAAAATATGCAACCACCATGCTCACACAATAAAATGGCAAATGAAATATGTGACAAAGCATGCACAAACACTCTAGCAGCTATCAAGCAATTGGCGATGACTAGGTCATCTATATATGAGTATATTGACTGAGGAGTCAAATGAAAAATTTGATCATAGGTCATACTCATCGATTAAGCACAAGTGAGGTTACCACTTTTACATAATGCATTATTGTGATCACACCATTAGAGTTGCTTTAGCACAATTGGTTAGAGTAAATCTCCCCCTAGATGTGGTATCCCCCCTAAGAGGGATGAACTAACCTTGGGTTTTGTCGATGATGACTTCATGCAGGTGTCGAAGATGTGGATGCTCAATATTAATGTAGATCATTTGGAGCAATCCACTGGAGTGAGTTGCACTTTCAATACCTACACGGGTTAGTCCCATAAGGAACAAACAAGGATATCGATGGACATATAGTGATGTTCACATAAGATGATGTCCATGAAAGCATTAGGTTACCTTGTCCCTTGTGTTGCCAACAAGAGGGTTTGTGACTCCTTGAACTAGTGCAAGATGTGGAAGTGGTTTGTACATGTCCTTGCCAAAGATATGAGTGAAGTATGTTGGCGGAGTCACCCTCAAGAACTCTCTAGTCCTTCTTCTTCGGGATCCACACCATCTTGATGGGAATCCTTGGAGTTGCAGTCGTACTTGATGAAGTAGAACTTGATGAAGTCTTGGGGACCCACTTGACCAAGGCCTTAGAAGCTTCTTCAAATGCATCAATCTCCTCTTGAAGCTTGTCCTTACCTTTTTTGCTTGTGGTCTTGTGGTGGAAGATTATCTTGAGCTTGTGTTCCTTGGAAAGAAGTAGGATCATACTTCTCTTGTTGAGGAAAAAACTTCGTCTTGGGGTGTTGATATTCTTCCCACTCAACTCCATTGGCATTGAACTTTCTCTCAAAACCAACACCTTGATTCTCCCGGTGTCTTCCTTCCTTGTGTATAATTTCCTCAAATTGCTTACTTCCGACAAGGCTCTTGTAAACACCCTTCTCTATAATTCCTTTCAATAATATTTTTTTTTGATCAAGTGTAACTTGGCTAAGAGAATCATTAGTGGAATCAAGAGAACTACTAGAAGCAACAACATTAGATTTAGCATGATTATTGTTACTACTAGAAGAGGAATCTTTCTTACTCTTGTTGCTAGATTTAACTTGTGGCATGTAAGTAGACAAGAGTAAATGCTTGGCAATGTAAGAAGAACTTTTCTTGCGAAGATCATCATTGATCGCTTTTAAGAACCCATGCTCTTGCTCAAGGTTGAGCTTTTCAAAGCGTAACTTTTCATGAGTCTTTAAAAGCTCTCGATGATTTTCCAAGGTAGTTTCATGAGCTAACTTAAGAGTGTTTAGTTCTTTAGTTAGACACTCAATCTTGATAGTTTCATGAGCTAACTTAATAGTGTTTAGTTCTTTAGTTAGACGCTCATTCTCCTTCTTATCATCGGCATTCGTTTTATCTTGATTAGCATGATTAATAGCAAGTTCATCATAGTTTTCATCACTAGAATTGTCAACAAGTAAATCATCATCTCCTAGCAAGTCATCTTCATCACTATTGAAATCAACATACTCGGGGTGTGATACCTTTGGGCCTTTATCCATGAAGTATCTTCCAATTCCTTCATTTGATGAGTCAAATATGTCGTAGGAGTTGGTTGACACAAGTGCTAGACCGGCAACACCTTCATATTGAGTAGTGATTGTCGGAGTCGGAGCCGGATACCCATTCACCAACGTGAGCTTGATGTCTTCGTTTTGTGTAGCTCTTTGATGACTTGTCCTTCCTTTCCGAATCCTTGCTTCTCTGAGAGAATCTACGCTCATAACGATCATCTCTACTCCTTCTCTCTCTCTTGGTGGTGATTCTTCTCTTCTACTTCTTCTTTTAGGATAATCTTCTCTTCTTTTGTAGGGAGTCGTACACTCATTGGAGTAGTGTCTGGGTCTTCCACAATTGTAGCAATTTCGTTCACCACTTGAAGATCTTTTGTCATTGTAGGAGCTTGACTTGGAACTTATCTCCTTACTTCTACTCTTGTAGAACTTGTTGAAGTTCTTCACCATTAGGCTCAATTCTTCATTGAAGGTTTGTTTCTCACTTGATGATGTGGGAGCATCACATGAGGCTTTGTAAGTACCACTTGACTTGTTGTGGAGCTCTTCCTTATCCTTAAGTGACATCTAACGAGCAACAATTCTTCCAATGACTTCCGTAGGCTTGAGATCTTTGTAATTGGGCATCATTTGGATCAATGTGCACACGGTATCATATTTTCCATCCAATGCTCTTAGGATCTTCTTGCTGATGAATATATCGGTCATCTCTTCATTTCCTAAACCGGAAATCTCATTTGTGATGAGAGCAAGCCTAGAGTACATTTCAGCGACACCTTCACCATCCTTTATTTTGAACTTGTCAAGTTGACTTTGAAGCACATCCAATTTGGATTCCTTGACGAAGTCCGTACCTTCGTGCATATCAATCAAAGTATCCCAAATTTCCTTTGCATTCTCAAGACAGATGATTTTGTTGAATTCTTCGGGGCACAATCCGTTCAAGAGAATATCACAAGCTTGAGCATTGTATTGCAACATCTTCAACTCTTCTACGGTAGCTTCACGGTTTGGTTCTCTCCCATCAAAGAATTCAGCTTGCAAGCCAATACACACAATAGCCCAAACGGCGGGGTTATGTCCAAGAATAAGCATTTTCATCTTATGCTTCCAACTAGCAAAATAAGTACCATCAATGTAAGGACCTCTACGGTGTTAATTTCCCTCGCTAGATGCCATACTCTCCTAGGTTGTGAAACCAAGGCTGTGATCACCAAAAGCTATGGAAATTAAGGCAAATGGAGACCAAAGCTCTGATACCACTTGTAGGATCGAAAGTATGTCTATAGGGGGGTGATTAGACTACTTGACCAAATAAAAACATAGCCTTTTACCAATTTTAAGTCTTGGCAGATTTTAGCAACTAGGCACTAGTCAAGTAAACAACCTACACATGCAAGTCTAAGAGTATAGCAGCGGAATGTAAAACATTGCATATGAAGGTAAAGGGAGGAGTTTGGAGGGAGCAAACGCAATGTAGACACGGAGATTTTTGGCGTGGTTCTGATAGGTGGTGCTATCGTACATCCACGTTGATGGAGACTTCAACCCACGAATGGTAACGGTTGCGCGAGTCCACGGAGGGCTCCACCCATGAAGGGTCCACGAAGAAGCAACCTTGTCTATCCCACCATGGCCATTGCCCACGAAGTAATTGCCTCACTAGGGTAGATCTTCACGAAGTAGGCGATCTCCTTGCCCGTACAAACTCCTTGGTTCAACTCCACAATCTTGATGGAGGCTCCCAAGTGACACCTAACCAATCTAGGAGACACCACTCTCCAAAAGGTAATAGATGGTGTGTTGATGATGAACTCCTTGCTCTTGTGCTTCAAATGATAGTCTCCCCAACAGTCAACTCTCCCACACAGATTTGGAGGTCTTGGTGTCTAATACGTCTCCAATGTATCTATAATTTTTTATTGTTCCATGCTCGAGGACGAGCAGGAATTAAGCTTGGGGATGCTTGATACGTCTGCGACATATCTATAATTTTTTATTGTTCCATGCTATTATATTATGCATCTTGGATGTTTTATATACATTTATATGCTATTTTATATTATTGTTGGGACTAACCTATTAACCTAGAGCCTAGTGCCAGATTCTGTTTTTTCCTTGTTTTTGAGTTTTATACAAAAGGTATACCAAACGGAGTCCAATTGACTTGCCAATTTTTGATGATTTTTTATGGACCAAAAGAAGCCCCCGGAGAAAAAGAGTTGGGCCAGAAGAGTCCCGAGCCGTCCATGAGGGTGGGGGCTCCCTACCCTCCTGGGCGCGTCCCCCTATCTCATGGACAACTCGGAGACCCCCTGATGTGAGACCTACGCTAAAAATTGCTATAACTACCCAAACCTCCAGAAAATAACCGAGATCGAGAGTTCTGCTGCCGCAAGCCTCTGTAGCCACCAAAAACCAATCGAGACCCCATTCCGACACCCTATCGTAGGGGGGATCCCTCACCGGTGGCCATCTTCATCATCCCGGCGCTCTCCATGACGAGGAGGGAGTAGTTCACCCTCGGGGCTGAGGGTATGTACCAGTACCTATGTGTTTGATCTCTCTCTCTCTCTCTCTCTCTCTCTCTCTCTCGTGTTCTTGATTTTGCACGATCTTGATGTATCGCGAGCTTTGCTATTATATTTGGATCTTATGATGTTTCTCCCCCTCTACTCTCTTGTAATGGATTGAGTTTCCCTTTGAAGTTATCTTATCGGATTGAGTCTTTAAGGATTTGAGAACACTTGATGTATGTCTTGCGTGGGATACCCGTGGTGACAATGGGGTATTCTGTTGATTCACTTCATGTATGTTTTGGTGATCAACTTGCGGGTTCTGTGACCTTGAGAATCTATGCATAGGGGTTGGCACACGTTTTCGTCTTGACTCTCCGGTAGAAACTTTGGAGCACTCTTTGAAGTACTTTGTTTTGGTTTGAATAGATGAATCTGAGATTGTGTGGTGCATATCATATAATCATACCCACGGATACTTGAGGTGACATTGGAGTATCTAGGCGACATTAGGGTTTTGGTTGATTTGTGTCTTAAGGTGTTATTCTAGTACGAACTCTAGGATAGATCGAATGGAAAGAATAGCTTCGTGTTATTTTACTACGGACTCTTGAATATATCGATCAGAAAGCATAACTTTGAGGTGGTTTCGTACGCTACAATAATCTCTTCGTTTGTTCTCCGCTATTAGTGACTTTGGAGTGACTCTTTGTTGCACGTTGAGGGATTGTTATATGATCCAATTACGTTATTATTGTCGAGAGAACTTGCACTAGTGAAAGTAGGAACCCTATGCCTTGTTTCCTAGCATTGCAATACCGTTTTCGCTCACTTTTATCGCTTGCTACCTTGCTGTTTTTATATTTTCAGATTACAAAAACCTATATCTACCATCCATATTGCACTTGTATCACCATCTCTTCGCCGAACTAGTGCACCTATACAATTTACCATTGTATTGGATGTGTTGGTGACACAAGAGACTCTTTGTTATTTGGTTCCAGGGTTGTTTGAGAGAGACCATCTTCATGCTACGTCTCCCACGGATTGATAAACCTTAGGTCATCCACTTGAGGGAAATTTGCTACTGTCGTACAAACCTCTGCACTTGGAGGCCCAACAATGTCTACAAGAAGAAGGTTGTGTAGTAGACATCAATCTCTCTTCTGGCGTCGTTGCCGGGGAGGTGGGTGCTTGAAGGTATATCTTTAGATCTTGCAATCAAGTCTTTTAGTTTCTTTTTTTATCACTAGTTTGGTTTATAAAAGAAAACTACCAAAAAATGGAATTTAGGGTGCCTCATATGCTGCATCTTTTTAATATCTTTCGTGAAAATAAGGATTCCGATAATTGTGCCAAAATGTTAGAAGAAGAATGCATTAAAAATGTTTGGCACTAAATATTTGAATGAAGATCATGATTGCAATGTTGTTAGTATGAACTCTTTGAATATCCATAGTACTAATGATGATTGCACTAGTCATGATGAAAATGTCTCTTATAAGCATGTCAATTTTTGTGGAGTGCATAGAGTTTGCAAGTACACACCAAATAGGGAAGATATATTTTGCAAGAGGCATAAGTATTTAGAAACTAAATGGTTGCAAGAGAGGCTAGATGCTTGTGCTGGAAATTTAAAATTTCTTTGCCATCCTTGTGAACTTTGCAATGAACGTGATCATCTAAATCTCCAATGCAAATTGTTTCATGATCGTACCGTTTCCAAAAATTGTGATGACTTGATTTCCCTTGCACATCATAATGAACTTAGTTTGCTTTTGGGTTATTTAAAAATGAAATGTATAACTAAGGATATTCCAGAATTTTCCCTTGAGAGAGTTCTTGATTTTGATCTAGAAGAAGTTTTTATGTATTTTGCGGTGAATTGCATTGAAAATCCTTATATTGCCAATTACATAAACACAAGAAAACAAATATAAGATGAAGAGAATACTAATGAAAGGGAAGATACTTCCCAATATCCTCCTATTATTTCTTCTGATGAATCAGGTAACGAGGAGGAGCCTTCTATTCAACCAATCTCATTAATAAGGAGCTCCAAAAATAGGATTAAACCCACACATGATGCAAAGAAGAAAAAGATAAGACGGAGAAGCAAAGGTAGAAAGGCATCCCTCTCAAATGATGTTGCTCCTACTACTCATTGTGATGATGATAATCTCTATACTATTGGTGCTATCCATGCTATTAATTATGAGAGTGATTATCCTTATGATATGAAAAGGCCCCACCTTGGGGATTCTATGTTTGATGAGAATGACATTATTGAAAATTTATTTTCTACAATTAATGTTTGTCCCAAGCTTGGGGATGATATGTTTAATGAAGACGATATTTTTAGTCTCCCGAGTTTTGATGAGCAAATTTATTATGATGATAGCATGCCTCCTATTTATGATGATATTGATGAAAGTGGGTTTGGAAGAGTGTCAACTTTAAGAAGCAATGATCCCACTATTTTGGAGGGTATTGAATCTTATTGTGATAATTATAAAAGTGGATTTGGAGAGGTCATGACTTTATTTAGTAATGATTCAACTATCTTGGAAGAGGTTTCAATTGATTATGATGAGAACAAAGTTGCTACTTAGGATGATTATTGTGATGATACTTATGTTATAAAAAGTAGTGATGATTATATTTACAAAACTTGTCATGATTACCATTTTTCTGAACATTACTCTTTTAATGTGGAAACAATTTATAGTATTCGAGTTTCTTATGATACTCCCACTATTCCGATTGAGAAGAATTTTGCTTATGTAGAGAGTAGTAAATTTTCTATGCTTGGAGATCATGAAAAGAATGCTTTATGTGATGGTTATATTGTTGAATTTATTCATGATGCTACTGAGAATTATTATGATGGAGGAATATATGCTTGTAGGAATTGCAATAATATCAAGTTTCCTCTCTATGTGCTTAAAGTTTTAAAGTTATGCTTGTTTTGCCTTCCTATGCTAGTTAATTATTGTTCCCATAAGTTGTTTGCTCACAAAATCCCTAGGCATAGGAAGTGGGTTAGGCTTAAATGTGATACTCATATGCTTCATGATGCTCTCGTTATGTTTCAATTCTTATCTTTTATGCGAGCATCATTGAAATCATCATGCCTAGCTAGGGGCGTTAAACAATAGCGCTTGTTGGGAGGCAACCCAATTTTATTTTTGTTCTTTGACTTTTGCTCCTTTTTAGTAATAAATAATTAATCTAGCCTCTGTTTATATGTGTTTTTATGTTTTAATTAGTGTTTGTGCCAAGTAGAACCTTTGGGAAGACTTGGGTGAAGTCTTTGTGATCTTACTATAAAAAACAGAAACTCTTGCGCTCACGAGATTATCTGCCATTGTTTTACTGGAGAGTGATCTTAGGTTGATTCTTTTTGCAGAAGATTAATAGAAAAATTCCCCACGTCCAACATTTTATTACAGAATTTTTGGAGTTACAGAAGTATTCAAATGATACAGATTACTACAGACTGTTCTGTTTTTGACAGATTCTGTTTTCTATGTGTTGTTTGCTTATTTTGATTAATCTATGAGTAGTATCGGAGGGTATGAACCATAGAAAAGTTGGAATACAGTAGATATTACATCAATATAAATAAATAATTAGTTCACAACAGCACCAAAAGTAGTGATTTATTTTCTTATACTAACGGAGCTTCGAGTTTTATGTTGAGTTTTGTGTTGTGAAGTTTTCAAGTTTTGGGTAAAGATTCGATGGACTATGGAATAAGGAGTGGCAAGAGCCTAAGCTTGGGGATGCCCAAGGCACCCCAAGGTAATATTCAAGGACAACAAAGAGCCTAAGCTTGGGGATGCCCTGGATGGCATCCCCTCTTTCGTCTTCGTTCATCGGTAACTTTACTTGGAGCTATATTTTTATTCACCACATGATATGTGTTTTTCTTGGAGCATCATTTTATTTTTATTTAGTTTTTCTTGCTGTTTGAATAATATGCCAAGATCTGAAATTATTAAATGTTAGAGAGTCTTCACATAGTTACATAATTATTTAACTACTCATTGATCTTCACTTATATCTTTCAGAGTAGTTTGTCGTTTGCTCTAGTGCTTCACTTATATCTTTTAGAGCACGATAGTAGTTTTATTTTGAAGAAACATATGAACTATAATACTTTACTTATATTATTTTGAGTCTTTAGAACAACATGGTAATTTTCTTTGGTTATGAATTTAGTCCTAATATGATGGGCATCCTAGAGGGATATAATAAAAACATTCATATAGAGTGCACTAAAAACTATGAAAAGTTGGATACTTGATAATTGTTTTGAGATATAAAGATGGCGATATTAGAGTCATGCTAGTTGAGTAATTGTGAAATTGAGAAATACTTGTGTTGGGGTTTGCAAGTCCCGTAGCATGCACGTATGGTAACCGTTGTGTGACAAATTTGAAGCATGAGGTGTTCTTTGATTGCTTTCCTTATGAGTGGTGGTCGGGGACAAGCGATGGTTTTTTCCTACCAATCTATCCCCCCCTAGGAGCATGCGCGTAGTGCTTTGGGTTTGATGACTTGTAGATTTTTGCAATAAGTATGTGAGTTCTTTATGACTAATGTTGAGTCCATTGATTATACGCACTCTCATCCTTCCATCATTGCTAGCCTCTTCGGTACCGTGCATTGCCCTTTCTCACCTCGAGAGTTGGTGCAAACTTTGCCAGTGCATCCAAACCCCGTGATATGATATGCTCTACCACACATAAGCCTCCTTATGTCTTCCTCAAAACAGCCACCATACCTACCTATTATGGCATTTCCATAGCCATTCCGAGATATATTGCCAAGCAACTTTCCACCATTCCATTTATTATGATACGCTCCATCATTGTCATATTGCTTTGCATGATCATATAGTTGGCATCATATTTGTGGCAAGGCCACCATTCATTTTTTATACATGTCACTCTTGAGTCATTGCATATCCCGGTACACTACCGGAGGCATGCACATAGAGTCATATTTTGTTCTAAGTATCAAGTTGTAATTCTTGAGTTGTAAGTAAATAAAAGTGTGATGATCTTCATTATTAGAGCATTGTACCATGTGAGGAAAGGATGATGGAGACTATGATTCCCCCACAAGTTAGGATGAGACTCCGGACGAAAAATAAAAAATAAATAAAAAAAAGGAGGCCAAAAAAACAAAAAAATGAGATAAAAAGAGAAAAGGGGCAATGCTACTATCCTTTTACCACACTTGTGCTTCAAAGTAGCATCATGATCTTCATGATAGAGAGTCTCTTATGTTGTCTCTTTCATATACTAGTGGAAATTTTTTATTATAGAACTTGGCTTGTATATTCCAATGACGGGCTTCCTCAAATGCCCTAGGTCTTCGTAAGCAAGCAAGTTGGATGCACACCCACTTAGTTTCTTTTGTTGAGCTTTCATACATTTATAGCTCTAGTGCATCCGTTGCATGGGAATCCCTACTCCACGCATTGACATCAATTGATGGGCGTCTCCATAGCCCATTGTCAGAGTAATGGGCCACGGGTAGGCTAACCCGAGCCCTAGAACCTTTCAAGACATCGGGGCAGGCTGCGCCCCTCAAGACCCCAGGACACAGAGCCGCCTTCTGAGAAGTCGGCGGCAAGGCAACCGACTACCCACTCGCGGCCGAGTCCAGGGACGACTTCAGGATAAGCTGACTCCCGACTGACGACTTCCCAAGAAGCCGGCCTTGGGGAGTCGGCCCGCGACTCCAACAAACCCCATGTCCTCATCAAGAGGGACAGGACAGGGGAGTGGCTACAGCGAAGCCTGTTCCCACCCCTTTCCAGGGGCAGGCATGGCCACAGTACGCCGTACCCGTGGAGATCTCCGTGCGGTGTGGCACTATTGCCATGCCGGCCCTGACATCAGCACCAGTGGACCGAATCCTGCGCCCACGACGGCTTGTCTATACGACCTTGAGGCGGCGGGTCCCACCAGCCAACGGGACCCCAGAAGAAGGCAAGTGCGCCACCAGTCGGACCTGTTGGAAGTCGGCCCCCGAGAGTCGGCCAGCCCCTCCCCCGGGGCCCACGCGCCATTAACCAGATGTGACGGAGGGTGGCAATAGTGATCGCCCGCCAGGTGGCGGGGCTGTTGCCACAACTCCATGACCAAGCCCGCGTCATCAGAAGCATGGCTACAGTAATCAGCAGCCGGCAAGACCCGCCCGCGGCGGACGTGGCCTGTCGGCTCTGTACCGAGCCAGTCGGCAGGGCCCACCAGTCGGCGGGCCCCAGGAGTCGGCAGATAAGACGGCGGCTAGAGAGACTGACGGCTGGGCCCGCATCCAGCCGGATTACCATTGTACCCCTAGGGGTAGGCCTATATAAACCCCCCAGGGCACCCATGCAAAGGGTTGGAATCCATTAGCACTAGACCAGATCATATAGGAAGGGGAGAGCTAGCCTTGCCTTCTCCTACCTCTAGGAAACAGCTCAAGGAGCAACCGTGTAAACACTTTGCCATAGTGATCATGTGGAGACCCCGTAGAGCAGCAGTAGGGGTATTATCTCCCCGGAGAGCTTTGAAGCTGGGTAAGATTCGCTGGCGTGCATGCCTTCGCCTCATCCCATTTCCAGGCACCGGCGATGTTCTACTCGCCCCCACCATGATAAGCCATCCTTTGGCATATGTCGCACCCAACCCCCGACATTTGGCGCCCACCATGGGGCCTGGTGCACCGTCGTCCAGAGACCTGCTCTGGACGGGAACCCTTTTCCTCCCTGGCGAGCGCAGCCAGCCAGGCATGCCAGACAGAGTTAGCGCTGACGCGCTACATGGCGTTGAGATCGCCTGTGCAGCCAGCTGCCTCGCTGAACTTGTCGGCGAGGTTCGCCTCTCCGTCGAACCTGCATCCAACGCAGGCACGGGCGGCTCCGAGAGCCTCCTCGCGGGCCTCCTCGATCAACTCCACGTCTCCGGCGAGCCTGCTGTGGACTTGGAGTCTATAGGTTCCACCGACCCGATGCTGGTCGACTCCGACACCGCGTCGCTCGATGTGTTCCCCACTAATGTGGTGGTCTACGACGAGCCTCTCCCTCGTGCGGAGAGCGGCGGAAGCACCGTCACCGAGGTGCTCGTCATCAGTCATGACGAGCCTCCCGACGGAGAAGCGCATGACCCACTTGGCGCAGCACTACAAGACCTGACTATGCCCATTCCGGAAGACGCTGACGCGAAGATGTTGGAGGCGCGCTGCCTTCAGCTCGTCGAAGGTGCGAAGAAGCTGGCTAGCATGAGACGCTTGTCAGAAGCGTACCAGCGAGAGATGGATCGCGCTGTTGGTGGCTCGCCAGCCCCGGCGCGGTCCAGCAGCGCGGCGTAGCCATCGCCAACCTGTTCGGGGCAGGTCGCCCTGTGGATGCTACACCTGCGGAGAACATTCGAGCCGCCCAGGCGGCGGCAGACGAGCTGGACAATTTCGAGGGCGAAGAGCGCCGCCTGATGATGGAGCGAGTCCAGCGGCTCCTCGACGCGGCTGCCGCGCAGAACGAGGCCGGCTGCCGCACGGAGGCGCCGCAGCGGCAAAACGACGACCTTCGCCGAGATCAAGGCGCGACGTCTCGGACACCGACTGGCGGCGCCTGAGGAAGAAAAGACAAGGATCCGACTGTCAGCCACAGTAGGACTCACATTACCATAGAGCGCGACCGAGACGGCTGCCCAAGAGCAGTAGAATGACGGGACGACTGTCCGCCTCCTCCTTCTCGCAAGGAAAGGCGAGTCTCCCTGCCACCTGTTGATCATCCGACTCTCGGTGACCGCCTTGGCCGCCGAGGGAGTCGGGGAAAACGACGCCTGCCACCGGATCGACCGACTTCACCGATCCCTGGCGCTGGACGAAGAAGACGAGTTGGGTCCGCCTTGTTACGGGCCCCGCATTCGAGACGAGCCCTTTCCCAAAGGGTTCACGCTCCCAAGAGACACGCCCAAGTACACCGGCTCCATGAAGCCAGAAGACTGGCTGGTCAACTACTCCACGGCTATCAGCATAGCGAACGGCAACAAGCGTGTCGCCATAAAATACGTTCCGCTCATGCTCTAGGGCACGGCCCAGACATGGCCGAACAGCCTGAAGCCCCGCAGCATCAACAGCTGGGTCGACTTCACCGAAGCATTCGTCGGCAACTTCACCAACACGTACAAGCGTCCTCCCAAGCCTCGTCAGCTTTCCTTGTGCATGCAAGGTCCCGACGAGTCGACTCGCGATTACCTCACGCGTTGGGCTGAGCTTCGGAACTCCTGCGAGGGCGTGCACGAGGTGCAGGCTATCGAGTACTTCACCGCCGGGTGCACAGAAGGCACCCTCCTCAAGCACAAGCTCCTCTGCGACGAGCCAGAAACCCTTGACAAGCTGCTGATCATAGCAGACAAGTACGCCACGGCCGACTCCTCCATGAAGGCGGAGATTCAAGTTAGCGCAACTAGCAAAGTGGCCCCTCAGGCTCCGAGAACTCCGGCGGGAGATGCCAGTCGGCGGCAACAGCAGAGCGACCACAAGCGCAAGGCCCCGCAGCCGGCTTCCAGCAGCCGGCAGGTCGCGACAGTTGAAGCCCAGCAGCCGGATGGGCAGCCTCCACCCAAGCGACAGAAAGGTGGCAAGCCCAACTGGTTGCCGGTCTTCTCCTACGAGCAGACTCTGGATGGTCCTTGCAAGTTCCATAGCGGCGCGAAGCCGTCGAATCACACCACCCGGAAGTGCCACTGGCTCACCAGGATCGCTAATGGAGATGGCCTCCTACCTCCCCCGCCTGCTGGGCAGCCGCTTCTGCCTCCGCCCCAGCAGCCAGCTGTCAGGCCAGTCGGCACAGTACAAGACGAATACCCCGAAGAGCATAGAGCCTACGTGGTATTTACTAGCATGGCTGATGATCGATGCAGCAGGCGGCTGCAGCGACAAGAGGTGAACGCAGTAGCATCAGAGACGCCAGAGTTCATGCACTGGTCTGAGAAGCCTATCAGCTGGAGCAGGGCTGATCACCCAGAGGTGATGCCGAGTCCAGGCTCCTATGCCTTGGTCTTGGATGCCACCTTTGCCACGGATAGACGAGCCGCTCATTTCTCACGAGTTCTAATAGACGGAGGTAGCAGCATCAACATCCTGTACAAGGACACCATGGAGAAATTAGGAATCAAGCAAAGACAGCTTCAGAACAGCCGAACTGTGTTCCACGACATTGTTCCTGGGCTTTCCTGCTCACCAATCGGCAAGATCCTGCTGGACGTCCTCTTTGGAGACAAAGATCGCTTCCACCGAGAGTCAGTTTGGGTTGAGGTGGTGGACCTCGAGAGCCCATACCATGCACTACTTGGCCGACCCGCCCTGGCCAAGTTCATGGCGGTCCCCCACTACGCCTACCTCAAAATGAAGATGCCCAGTTCCAGGGGAATCCTGACCATAGCCGGTGACTACCGGAAGTCATCTGCCTGTGCGGCTGAGAGCAATCGGCTAGCCGAGTCCCTGGTGATCGCAGCCGAGAAGCGGCTCCTTGAACAGGTTGTGGCGATGACCGGCAAGCAGCCAGAGGTGTCGCCTAACCCGAAGGAGTCAGAGGCTGAGGGTTCGTTCAAGCCAGCTAAGGAGACAAAGAAGATACCCTTGGATCCCGAGCACCCAGAGAGGTACGCTGTCGTAGGCGCAAACCTCGAGCAAATAGGAAGGCGAGCTCGTCGATTTCCTCCGTGAGAATCGAGACATCTTCGCATGGTCCCCCAAAGACATGCCAGGTGTACCGACGGAATTCGCCAAGCACAAGTTACATGTACGATCTGATGCAAAGCCGGTCAGGCAGCCCCTGCGCCACCTATCAGAAGAGAAGAGAAGAGTTGTCGGAGAAGAGATAGCCCGACTCCTAGCAGCCGGCTTCATTATGGAAGTATTCTTTCTAGAGTGGCTAGCCAATCTTGTTCTGGTACTGAAGAAGAACAAGCAGTGGCGAATGTGTAATGACTACACGAGCCTCAACAAGGCCTGCCCCAAGGACCTGTTTGCTCTACCAAGAATTGATCAGGTGATAGACTCCACCACCGGATGCGAGCTGTTGAGCTTTTTGGATGCATATTCAGGATATCACCAGATCAAGATGAACCCAGCTAACAGACTGAAGACCGCCTTCATCACGCTGTTTGGAGCCTTCTACTACCTCACCATGACATTCGGCTTGAGGAATGCCGGCGCCACCTTTCAGCGTTGCATGCAGAAGTGCCTCCTCAAGCAACTCGGGAGAAACGCCCACGTCTACGTGGACGATGTGGTGGTGAAGACGGAAAAGCGTGGAACACTGCTGGAAGACCTCAAGGAGACCTTTGAGAACCTGCGCCGATTCCAGATCAAGCTCAACCCCGAGAAGTGCGTCTTCGGAGTACCAGCCGGCCAACTCCTTGGCTTCCTGGTCTCTGAACACGTCATAGAATGCAACCCTGTAAAGATCAAGGCCATTGAGAGGATGGAGGTACCCCGCCGACTGCTGGACGTGCAAAAGTTCACCGGCTGCTTGGCGTCCATCAGCCGATTCATCAGTTGGCTGGGCGAGAAAGCTCTCCCCTTATACCAACTCATGAAGAAGACCACTTTTTTCGAGTGGAACCACAAGGCGGACGAAGCTTTTCTCCATTTGAAAAAGATGCTGACTACTCCATCCGTTCTGGTGGCTCCGACTCCTAAGGAACCCATGCTCCTATACATCGCCGCCACCAGCCGGGTAGTCAGCACGGTAATTGTAGTGGAACGCAAGGAGGAAGGCAAGGCACTACCTGTCCAGAGACCGGTATATTACCTGAGCGAAGTACTGTCGGCCTCCAAGCAGAACTACCCCCACTACCAGAAGATGTGCAATGGTGTGCACTTTACCTCCAAGAAATTGAAGCCTTACTTTCAAGAGCATCCAATCACTGTGGTCTGCACGGCCCCACTTGCCGAGATCATCAGAAGCCGAGATGCTTCTGGCCGAGTGGCCAAGTGGGCCATAGAGCTGGCTCCCTACACCATACACTACCAGCCCTGCACTGCCATCAAGTCACAAGCACTGGCCGACTTTCTCGTCGACTGGGCCGAGACCCAATACCTACCTCCAGCGCCCGACTCCACCCATTGGCGGATGCATTTTGACGGCTCCAAGATGCGCACCAGCTTGGGAGCCGGCGTTGTCCTCACTTCTCCTAAAGGCGACAAGCTCAAATACGCACTGCAAATCCATTTTGCCGCCTCCAACAACATCGCCGAGTACGAGGCGCTCATTCACGGGCTCCGGCTTGTCAAAGAACTCGGCATTCGCCGGATCCTGTGTTATGGCAACTCGGACTTAGTGGTCCAGCAGTCGTCTGGCGACTGGGACGCCAAAGATGCAAACATGGCGAGTTACCATTTCCTTGTGCAGCAATTCAGTGGGTATTTCGAGGGGTGCGAGTTCCTCCATGTGCCAAGAAACGACAACGACCAAGCAGACGCTTTGGCACGAATCGGCTCTACCCACCAAGCAATACCATCCGGGGTCTCCCTTCAACGCCTCCTCAAGCCGTCTGTCAAGCCTTCACCAGAATCAGACTCCATCTTCGTGCCGGCTCCTCCCGAAGAAGTTGGATCTGACCCTAGAGCCCCGGTAGACGGTACGGGGATTTCAGCAGATGGCTCCAAAGCCGCCATAGTCGAGGCCGACCCAGGGACTGCAGAACCCGGCCCGGGGACTGCGGCGGCGGGCTCGAAGACTCCAGAACTCGGCCCAAGAGCTGCGCCAGTTGGCCCGGGGACTTCATTAACCCAGCAAGCGGTTGTTGACTCCACCCCGCCGCCTCCCATCCCAGCCGCCCTCGTCCAAGTCGCAGTTCTGGCAGTCGAAGAAATAGCAGCACCCTCATGGGCCCAGCCCATCCTTAAATTTCTGCTGAGCAAAGAGCTGCCAACTGATGAGACCTTAGCTCGGCAAGTACAACATCGAGCGGCAGCCTACACCATAGTCAACAGAGAGCTGGTCAGGCACAGTGTCACTGGTGTCTACCAGCGTTGCGTAGAGCGAGAGCAAGGCCAAGCAATTCTCAAAGACATCCACCAAGGTGAGTGCGGCTACCATGCGGCTTCAAGAGCACTCGTCGCCAAAGCTTTCCGACACGGTTTCTTTTGGCCAACGGCCTTAGAAGAGGCCAAGGAATTAGTCCAAAAATGCAAAGGGTGCCAGAAGTTCCGCTCCAAGCCGCATCAGCCGACTTCTGCACTCAAGACCATCCCCATTGCCTGGCCTTTCGCAGTTTGGGGTCTAGACATGGTGGGACCATTCAAGACGGCACGAGGTGGCTTAACTCACTTACTTGTCGCAGTGGACAAGTTCACCAAGTGGATAGAAGTGAATCCAATCAAGAAACTGAACGGTCCGACTGCCGTGACTTTCATCTCCAATATCACAATTCGATATGGCATACCACACAGCATCATCACCGACAACGACACGAATTTTGCCAAAGGCGCCATGGCCCGTTTCTGTGCGACACTGGGCATCCGACTGGACCTAGCATCCGTCGCCCATCCACAGTCAAACGGCCTGGTGGAGCGGGCAAACGGCCTCATCCTGTCCGGCATCAAGCCCCGACTGATCGAGCTTCTGGAGCGCTCGGCTGGCTGCTGGCTCGACGAGTTGCCAGCCGTCCTCTAGAGTCTGCGCACGACTCCAAACAAGTCAACTGGCTTCACGCCTTTCTTCCTCGTCTACGGTGCTGAAGCCGTCATCACAACGGATGTAGAGTTCGACTCCCCGCGAGTCACCATGTACACCAAGGAAGAAGCAGAAGAAGCACGTCAAGACGGCGTCAATCTGCTGGAAGAGGGTCGGCTGTTGGCACACAGCCGGTCCAGCATCTACCAGTAGAGCCTGCGTAGATACTACAACAGGAAGGTCAGGCCGAGATCTTTCCAAGAGGGTGACCTTGTGCTCCGACTGATCCAGCAAACAGCCGGCCAGCACAAGCTATCGGCGCCTTGGGAAGGCCCCTTCATCATCAGCAAAGTGCTGGGCAACGACTCCTACTACCTGATCGACGCTCAGAAGCCCCAAGCACGCAAGAGGGATGACTCCGGCAAAGAGACAGAGCGGCCATGGAATGTAAATCTCCTCCGAAGATTTTACAGTTGATGCAGTATGTACCGCGATACCTTTTGTATTAAAGTACCAAGACTTCGGGCCCCCCGAGACGAGCTCGGGGACTACCCTCTTTTGTCTATATGATAAAAATTATGCCTACGAGTATGTTACTCTTTGTTATGCCGTTTGGCACCGGGCTCGACAGGTCGGCCCGGGGACTTGCCGCCTTGCACTATGAAATGCTTTCTGCAGCCGGACAAGTAGTGTGTGGTGCCTAAGCCATCTCCTGTCAGAAGCCGCAACTCGTAGAGCGACTGTACGGTGGGCAGGAGTAAGGTAGAATGGGCGTTCGCATGAAAAATGGCTAAGGACTCAAAGCATAAAACATAGCTTAAGCCGGCTTCCAGCCTTTTTTCGCAAACCGACTCTTGAATAGTCGGCTTGCCGCCTTCTATTCATTGCTCAAAAAATCTAAAACAGCTAAGTACTTGCCTTCCTAAAGTAGCCGAGCATTTGATCCAACGGTAGTCCACAGAGCGGCTGTCCGACTGGCAAGACAGGCAACTAAGGGAAAGCGCCAAAGGAAAAAGCCAAAAAGAGCAATGAGCAAGAAAAGATAGAATTCAGATAAATATTTACATAACATAGGCCCTTGGCCAAATCTTCGAGCAGAAGTTCAAAATACACCCCCCGGGTGGAATTGTGCGAATTAACAAGTTCTTCAAAGACTACTAAAGCAGATAAAATAAAGATAAGGCGGCAGCCTAACATACGGCAGACGGATTCGGAGGGTCAGAGGAGACGGCAGCGTCAGGTGTTGGGGCGGCCGGCTGGGCAGTCTCGGCTTGATCGCCTCCAGCGGCAGTCGGCTTGGTCGCATGCGGCTCATTGCTGGAGGCGTGGTCGAGCTGAGGCTGGCCGTCCGCTCTGTCTGCTGGTGCTTCCGTCTCGCCTCCGTCCTCCGCCTTGCCTTCCTCCTCGACGCTGGAGCCGATCACCTCCGCCGAGTCCTCGCCGTAGTCTGGGTTCATCCCAAACCACTCCGGCGGTACCTCCTCGCCGTCTTCAGACCGCTCGGGGACGAAGATGCTGGTGTCGGTGTACTCGGCGATCGCCGTGACACGCTTGACGAGGGCGCCTTCCGCGGCTGCCAGCTCTTTCTAGGCCTCTGACCGGAGTGTGGCCAGCCAGTCTAGGTCCAGCCCCGGATACCACGCCTTGACAAACTCCAAGGCCCGGCGCGCTCCAGCTTGGGTCGAGGAACCCTTCCTGGCCTCAAGACGACCAGCCGCGACCTCCAGCCAGTCGGCAGTACGACTAGGGGTGCGTGGAGCCTGCATGTCCGGCCATAGGGCAGCAATCTCCTGGGCGCCGACACGTTGAAGCCGGCGCAGCATCCGGTGAGTCGGCCGAAGGCGAGCCTCGATGCTCAGGATATGCTCATCAAGGGTTCAGGGGGCATCGGCGGTGATCTCTGCGCCTTCCGCCCTCCGGCCTTCATGGTCAGCCTCGATAGCTTGGATGGCGGCCTGCGAATGCCCAGGGAAGAAGTCTGCCAAGACGGAAAAAATGAAGAAGCAAGTCAAAAATCAGGAGTCGACACGACTTATAATTGGCAGCTCGAAAAAAGAAAGTAAAGAAACTCACCATCAACAATGTCTTCAATCTCATGGAAGCCGGACGCTAGCATTGCCTCTTTGTCAGTCCAGGAGGAGCGCTCGCTCGCGAACTCGGCCAGGAGGGCGGCTTCCGCCTCTTCCGCCTCCTTCTGCGTCTTTGTAAGCAGCTCCCTCTGCTTTGCCAATTGTGTGGCCAGCAGATCGCGCTCTGTGGCGAGCTTGCTGCACTCCTCCCCCTTGGCGCGCAACGCGGAGTTGGCTTCGCTCAGCTGCTGTTGAAGAGCAGTGTTGGCTCCTGAAGAGAAGGAAGAAAGAAGGCATTAAGTCATCAATAAAGAAGGTCATCGGGGAGATCCGGCCCGACTGCTCAGCAGTCAACCCGAATCTCGGGGACTATAGCCCGCGGGTGCGCCAGCGCGCCCCTGCAAAGAAGAAAAATGACTCACTCCGGCTCTCCGACAAGTCGGCGGTCCGCTTGCCCAACTCTTCAATGTTGCGGTTGAAGGCAGTGACACGGAGGTTTTGGGCCGCCTGCTCAGCAGCCGGCCTGAAACTCGAGGACTACACCCAGTGGGTGCGCTGGCGCGCCCCCACAGAGAGGAACAAGAAAACAAGGACCAAAGAGAAAGCATACCCGGACGGCTGCCCGCGATGCCAGGTACGCCTTGGTGCAGTTCTGGATGGCGTCGCCCTCAGCTCGCAGCTTCGTTTGGACGTCCAGAAGCGCCTAGTTCAGCGGCCATGTGCCGCCTCCTCGCACCCACCCAATGGGCGCGGCGCTCGTCACTTCGGCGTCTGGGATCGCCGAGCTGGCAGTGCCGGTCTCCAGGGGGCGTGGTGCCGAAGTCGTCTTCTCAAGACGGTGGCGCGTTGGCGAGCCGACTTGAAGGAGTAGCCTCGCCACGGTCTCGTCTTCAGTCGGCGGGACCGGTGGGTTCGCCGGCTGTTTGCCTTGCGTGCTCCCAGACGGCGGCGGAGGTGGCGGCGGAACGATCACGTCCGGTGTGGAGGAGTCGCCGCCTTCCCTCTCCATGATGGGGTTCTCGCCGCCGGCTTACCCAGTCTACCCCATGAACTCCGAAGGCGGCGGCGCAGAGTTCAGCAGGGTGACGAACATCGCTGATTGACGGTGCGCGGCCTCCTCAGCCTGCTGCTTCATCGCGACGGCGGTTTCGGCTTCCGCCAGTTTCTTCTTGGCGGAGGCCTCCGCCTTATCAGCCTCCACCTTCTCCAGGCGGGCGGCCTCTTCCTTGTTGCGCTTCTCCTGCGCATTCCGCTCCGTCGCCTTCCGGAGGTCGGCGGCGGGGTCAATCCGCCGAGTGGTGGCGGACGCCTCCACTGACCCCATGACGGAGGTGGCGACAACCCTCTCAAGAGTGAGGGGATCCCTGAAGCGAGGGAAGCAAGTAAAAGACTCAAACAAATCCACAAAGAAAGAATAAAGCGTTAAGACGGAATACTCACGCGGAGACCAGTGGCGGCTTCTTTACTTCCTTGCAGAAGCGGATGGCCTTCGCGGCCGCCTCATCCCGCTTGGTCGCCGCAGCCGAACTCTTGGGCTTCTTTGGCCGACTGCCGAACAAGGTCGGCACGGCCCTGCGCTTCTTCCCGCCGCCTGGAGCACCCGACACGGTAGAAGAGCCCGTGCCGGGATGGCTGGCTCCTGGCCGGTGGCGGGGGGCAACCTCCTCCTCATCATCAGGCCAGTCCTCTAGACTGGCCCCGAGCCGCGGGCCGCCTCCTCCCTCGGCGTCGTCTTCCAAAGCCGCTGCCCCCTGATCGGGGTCGTCGACGTCGCTCTCCGCCCGGTCGGCAAGGAACTCGCGAGCCGGCCCCGTGGTGCCAGCTGGTGGATGCAGGAGGGGATTCTGACCAAAGCCGACTGGTCAGGTCGCACAAAACAAACTCGGCAAGAAAGAAGACAATTCAAAGAAAGAAAGAAAAGGCAACTCACTGTGGGTGGGGGGTTGGTGCGGGAGTACGGCTCCTTGCCGAACCGCTAGTCCTCCAGGAGCTTGCTGTCCGATAGGTAGTTCACCGTGTAGGCCACCTCCTCATGAGGTATGTCCTTGGTGCACATTCGACTCGGGTCACGGCGCCCGCTCATTTGACATATCATGTGGGGGCGGCCTTGGAGCGGGAGAACTTGACGCGCCACAAAGGCGGCCAGCAGGTCCGGACCAGTCAGGCCCTCTGACTGCGCCAGCACTCGGAGTCGCGCGACGGCGCCGGCTCCCGCAAGCGTCAGCGACTTGGCCCGGAACGACCAGTTGGGCAGTCTCCCAGCCGGCGGGTCGGCTTCGAAAGCTAGTAGGTTGACCCAATTGCCCCTCGCGAAGACGCTCTTCACATAGAAGTACGATCGCTGCCACGTCTTCACCGACTTTATCAGCTTGATGGTGGGGAAGGGGTTGTCGGCCCCCGACCTCCGCACAGCGATGAACGCGCCACACTGAGCCAGCACGCCTGCAGCCTGGGTGCCGAGCTTGGAGTAGAAGAACTCCCCCAGAGCTCGAGGGTGGGGAGGACTCCGAGGAAGCCTTCGCACAAGGCCACGAAGGCGGACAGCAGCACCACCGTGTTGGGCGTGAGGTGGTGCGGCTGGAGGCCGTAGAACTCCAGAAAGGAGCGGAAGAAGCTGCTCGCCGGCAGCCCCAATCTACGCAGGCAGTGCAAGCGGAAGATAACCCGCTCACCCTTCTCCGGCGCCGGAGAGATCTCCCCCCTCGGTGCAAGGCGTACCCGCACGTAATCTTCGCCGGGGAGCCCACGAGTCTTGCAGAGGAACTCGATGTGGTCATCACGGATTTCTAAGCCATCCCAGGTGCCGGAATGCACCGAGGGAGGCGCGGTGGCAGAAGAAGAACTCATCGTGAGCGGATCGCGCGGCGTTCGACAAAGCTTGGGCGCGCGGCGGTGCGAGGAAGAAGAAGAAGAAGAGCAAGGAGTAGCGTGGAGGAGGGGCGCGCGTGCTCTGCCGCGCCCCCTCCTCCCCCTACTTATAGCCTCATGGGCTGCGAAGCCGAGGGCGCGGTTGTGGGATTTACTGCGCCCACGACCCCGCGACCCCCACATTTCCACGACCAAAGTTACTGCACGCTGTAACTCCATGGGAATCCCAACCGTCCGCTCAGGCCACAGCGGATCCGCTCGAGCGCCGAGGCAAGGCAATGGCGGGCCCCGCCTACGGGCCTGTCCTATCACGCACGCAAGCTGGCAGACTGGCCCGGTCGCGTGTTGCCACGTGACGGGCCCAGAACAGGTGGCGGCCTGGAAGCTTAGCCAGCACGCTACTTGGATCCCGCTGCGATGTTCGAAATATTGTGCAAGTCAGAGTTGTGCGGGTCCGACTCCTTCTAGTCGGCCCGGCAGAAGTCAAGCAAGATCCATGTCTCGGGCACCCGAAAAGAGAAACTGTTGAGGCTCCTCGGCCGATCATCCGCGGCGCCTCATCAGCTTCGGGGACTACTGTCGGAGTAATGGGCCACGGGTAGGCTAACTCGAGCCCCAGAACCTTTCAAGACATCAGGGCAGGCTGCGCCCCTCAAGACCCCAGGACACAGAGCCGCCTTCTGAGAAGTCGGCGGCAAGGCAACCGACTAGCCACTCGCGGCCGAGTCCAGGGACGACTTCAGGATAAGCCGACTCCTGACTGACAACTTCCCGAGAAGCCGGCCTTGGGGAGTCGGCCCGCGACTCCAACAAACCCCATGTCCTCATCAAGAGGGACAGGACAGGGGAGTGGCTACAGCGAAGCCTGTTCCCACCCCTTTCTAGGGGCAGGCATGGCCACAGTACGCCGTACCCGTGAAGATCTCCGTGTGGCGTGGCACTGTTGCCATGCCGGCCCTGTCATCAGAACCAGTGGACCGAATCCTGCGCCCATGACGGCTTGTATGTACGACCTTGAGGCGGCGGGTCCCACCAACCAGCAGGACCCCAGAAGACGGCAAGTGCGCCACCAGTCGGACCTATTGGAAGTCGGCCCCGAGAGTTGGCCAGCCCCTCCCCCGGGGCCCACGCGCCATTAACCAGATGTGACGGAGGGTGGCAATAGTGATCGCCCGCCAGGCGGCGGGGCTGTTGCCGCGACTCCATGACCAAGCCCGCGTCATCAGAAGCACGACTACAGTAATCAGCGGCCGGCAAGACCCGCCCGCGGCGGACGCGGCCTGTCGGCTCCGTACCAAACCAGTCGGCGGGCCCCAGGAGTCGGCGGATAAGACGGCGGCCAGAGAGACTGACGGTTGGGCCCGTGTCCAGCCGGATTACCATTGTACCCCTAGGGGGTAGGCCTATATAAACCCCCCAGGGCACCCATGCAAAGGGTTGGAATCCATTAGCACTAGACCAGATCATATAGGAAGGGGAGAGCTAGCCTTGCCTTCTCCTACCTCTAGAAACAGCTCAAGGAGCAACCGTGTAAACACTTTGCCATAGTGATCATGCGGAGACCCCGTAGAGCAGCAGTAGGGGTATTATCTCCCCGGAGAGCCCTAAAGCCGGGTAAGATTCGCTGGCGTGCACGCCTTCGCCTCATCCCATTTCCAGGCACCGGCGACGTTCTACTCGCCCCCACCATGATAAGCCATCCTTTGGAATATGTCGCACCCAACCCTCGACACCCATAGATTAGCCGCATCGATAGGAGACTTTCTCTCTTTTTGTCTTCTCCACACAACCTCCATCATCATATTTTATTCCACCCATAATGCTATGTCCATGGCTCGCGCTCATATATTGCGTGAAAGTTGAAAAAGTTTGAGAATATTAAAGTATGAAACAATTGCTTGGCTTGTCATCGGGGTTGTGCATGATGCGATCGTTTTGTGTGACTAAAATGAAGCATGGCCAAACTATATGACTTTGAAGGGATGAGCTTTCTTTGGCTATGTTATTTTGAGAGGACATAATTGCTTGGTTAGTATGCTTGAAGTATCATTATTTTTATGTCAATATTAAACTTTTGTCTTGAATCTTTCAGATCTGAACATTCATGCCACAATAAAGGAAGTTATATTGAAACTTATGTTAGGTAGCATCCCACATCAAAAATTCTGTTTTTATCATTTACCTACTCGAGGACGAGCATGAATTAAGCTTGGGGATGCTTGATACGTCTCCAATGTATCTATAATTTTTTATTGTTCCATGCTATTATATTATCCATCTTGGATGTTTTATATGCATTTATATGCTATTTTATATGATTTTTGGGACTAACCTAGTAACCTAGAGTCCAGTGACAGT
Source organism: Triticum dicoccoides (assembly GCF_002162155.2). NCBI lineage: Eukaryota > Viridiplantae > Streptophyta > Magnoliopsida > Poales > Poaceae > Triticum > Triticum dicoccoides. The sequence continues at coordinate 387,471,304 of NC_041388.1, forward strand.
TTCTGTTTTTTCCTTGTTTTTGAGTTTTACAGAAAAGGAATACCAAACGGAGTCCAATTGACGTGCCAATTTTTGATGATTTTTTATGGACCAAAAGAAGCCCCTGGAGTAAAAGAGTTGGGCCAGAAGAGTCCCGAGCCGTCCACGAGGGTGGGGTGCGCGCCCTACCCCCTGAGCGCATCCCCCTATCTCGTGGACAACTCGGAGACCCCCCTGACGTGAGACCTACGCCAAAAATTCCTATAAATAGCCAAACCTCCAGAAAATAACCGATATCAGGAGTTCCGCCGCCGCAAGCCTCTGTAGCCACCAAAAATCAATCGGGACCCCATTCCGGCACCCTGCGGGAGGGGGATCCCTCACCGTTGGCCATCTTCATCATCCCGGCGCTCTCCATGACGAGGAGGGAGTAGTTCACCTCGGGGCTGAGGGTATGTACCTGTAGCTATGTGTTTGATATCTCTCTCTCTCTCTCTCTCTCGTGTTATTGATTTCGCACTGTCGGATGTGGGGTTCTGGCAAACCCTTAAGGTTCGAACACTGGGGTGCGCAAATTCTTTCCCTCCTACCGATATACGCTCTAGCTCGCTAAGATCTTGCGGACGAACTCAACGAACTCACAACACAGAAAGACATGGGGTTTATACTGGTTCGGGCCACCGTTGTGGTGTAATACCCTACTCAAGTGTGGTGGTGGTGGAGTGCCTCACGGGCTGATGATGAACAGTACAAGGGAAGAACAGCCTCCTAAGGTCGAGGTGTTCTTGTGCATATGAACTTGTGGCGTGAGGGTTCCCTGCCTCTACTGTGGTGGCTAGTCCTATTTATAGAGGCCCTGGTCCTCTTCCCAATTATCGACCGGGAAGGGAGCCAACAACGGCGTGCAAATTTGAAGGGGGGCAACTAGTACAAGCTATCCTAACAAAAGCGGTCTTCTCCTGCGAAAAGCTCTGGGGTGACGCTGTCTTGGGCTCCACCATGACCTCCGTCTTGCCGTCCTTCGGACCTTGGTCTTGTTGCACCGAAATGGCAACCTTTGCCTGATGCTTCGGTACTCCACGCCTGCGCTTGCCTCCTTAGCACCAAAGAGGAAACAAGGATGGTGCACGCGCTGGCGCCCGCCTGGCACTTGCCTGGTGTTGTGCGTCATGGCTCACGTCACGAGAACCTCGTGAGGTTCCCCCCGCCTTGATATCTCTGCTCCTCGTGAGCCTGCCGGACCAGGCCACTCCAGAGGAGATCATGTGTTGTCCGCCTCGCGAGGCTTGGCCCCTCGCGAGGGTCTTGGATGCCTTGTTGGTGAAGATGGGCCGTACAACCTGCTGCTTGGCCACGCCGCGGGCCGCAGGCAGCCAAGTCTAGGGACCCCCGTTTCCAGAACGCCGACAGTAGCCCCCGGGCCCAAGGTGCGTTCGGGCTTGTCTTCGCAGCGAAGCCAAGGGTCAAGTTCAGAGCACCACGGGCCCCGAAAGCCTGTGGCCTCGGTCGACGTGTGGCGGTTGATTGGACGTGGGCGTCTCCGCTTCCCCACGCTACCTCGGCAACTACACGACTTGATAAGTCCCTGCGACATGCAAGGGAAACCATCATTACCTGCGATCGTGGGGGACGCCGGTTGACCTTCTCTCGCTATAAATGGGGAGGGGGCAGAGCCCCCGTCGCCCATCTCTTCCTTGCTCGCTTGCTTCTTCCTACTTGCCCCACTACTAGCACCAATGGCGCCCATCAGAAGGTTCTCCGTCGAAGAGAAAGGGAAGGCCCCCCGAGACGTCCCGGAGCCATTTCCGCCAAAGAAGAGGCCTAACCACCGCTGTGATGAAGCGGCGATGCAGGTGGTGTTGAGGCCTTGGTGCGAGCGGCCTCCTTCGGGGTATCCGTTACCCCTGTACGCCCACACCAGGGGATCAGGAGGGCGGGGCGACGAGGAGCGCCGGCCGCGTCGCGCCCGGGGTCGGCGCGCCATGATGACGCGCGCCGTCGCCCCCGGAGTCCACGCCGCAGACTCCTCGCGCGAACTGGTGCTGTGGGCACCGATGCCCCCAAGCTCTTGGATCCGCCTTCCGCGGTTCTTCTCCGACATGATGCTAGCACGGGGACCTCTTGAGCTCTGGCTGCAGCACGCCGACTGCGGTGCTCTGGCGACTGGAGCAGAGATCAAAGTGGTCGCCCCGGGCAAGATCTTCATGACTCGCGGCTGGAGTGAGATCGCGCGGGTCTGCCACGCGAGGGGCGCCCTCGCGGTCCACCTTGAGTACGACGACGTCTCCGTGCTCTTCTTCAAGGTCTTCGATGCCAAGGGTTGCCGCCTGGAGTGCTGCTCCGATGAGGAGCGCGAGCAGCCCTTGGGAGTCCAGCAGCTCTCCCGAGCTCTACGAGACTCCAGAGACGAGCAATGACAGCTACGTACCCCCGAGCTATCACCGTGCTCGGAGCAGTGCTGCCGCGTCTGGCCGTTGCCGTTGCTGATCTGGATGGGGTTGGCGCCGGTCTCCCGTGGCCCACTGTTGATGATGGCGTCCGCCATGGGAGGGTGTAGATAGGATTCCCCTTAGTATCAGCTTTTGTTTCCTGCGAAGGATCATGAACCACCCCGTGGGGGCATGTAAGGGTCTGTAATGTCTTTGGTGCTCATCTTGCTTGTTATGAAAACTTGGCGAGTGCATGTCCCGTTAAGGCTTGGCCCCCTCCTTTCTTTCCTCGCGATGGCTTGTTGCTCTACGCTGACAGGTCCTAGTCCCCAGGCAGGCTATAGCCGTCGCTGGTATGCCAGGTCACGTGCCGTGGTCAAGGCCGGGAGGTGTGCGGCCCGAGGTCCAGTAAGAGCCCCTGAGGCGCGATGCTCAGGAGGTCCCCCTTAGCACTCAAGCAGCCATGGTAAGGCAGGAAAGGAAAAAGACTTGGCCGCAACGGGGCTGCGGCACGGCGTAAGTGACCGTTAGGCTCAGATATTTAGCCGATCCTAGGGCAAAACTTATCTTGCTGATTTTGTGGCGATTCCTGATGTCGCGCCAGTGTTGCGCGCCAATTCGTGTGGTATAGCCAGGTCGGCCCATTTGAGTTCCCCCCCTCATGCTCTCCTTAGTGCTCTACGTCTTCAGGTCCCGACCCTCGAGCGAGCTCAGCCGCCGCTGGTATGCCAGGTCGCGATGCCGTGGTCAAGGCCAGGGGTGAGGGCTGGAGAGCTAGTAAGAGCTCCTGAGTCGCGATGCTCAGGAGCCCCCCTTTTAACGCGCAAGCGAATCACATGAGGGAAGAGGAGACTCGTGGTGACGTCTGCTATCCTTCCCTCGGGACCCCTGTGAATAGGCACAAGAAGAAACATGGTCGACCGTTACAGCTGTTAGCCTGCCGCTGGTTGCTCTGGGTGAGGTGAAGGCACCGAGGGCCTGGTGAGGTGACGTGCACGACGCGTGCCGCGAGCTAGAGCTCGACCACTTAGATTTGTCGGTCGTGGCAGGGACGGACCCATGCAGAAACGTCGTGCCTGTGTGAAGGCCCTGGGGGAGGCGATGATCGAGCAGGCGATAGCTGTCGTCGGGTTAAGCATGAAGAGCATATCGACTTGGATAAATGCAAGAAGATACATGCGACTGGGTCTAGCCCGATCGGCATAGGGATGATGCAGTCCGAGGGGTGCCCCCAGCAAGGTAAGCTAAAGACTTAAGCAAAAGGGATACATGCCACAGGGACGGACCCATCTAGCCTGCGAATAATGCAGCCCGAGGGGCGCTCCCAGCTTAAATGAACGTGGAAGATGTCACCTGGTTCTGTACACGAAGTAGAGTTGGTGGAGCTGAAGCCACGCGTTGAAGGAATGGCTCCTCATGAGCCACCGGGACCCTAAGCCTTGGGTGGCTCTGGGGGCTCAGGAGGTTCCCTAAAGACCGTCCCCACCTCCTCTAGAACGGTGTGGAACCTGGCCTCCTGAGCCGCTAGGACCTGCCACACGTTGCGCTGATAGGCCGACGCCATGCTCGGCAAGCTAAAGGGCATGCGAACGTAGCTGTGTGGTGGACCCTCACAGCGGCCCGCATGTGATGGCCAGAAGCGTTCCTGAGATGCGGCCCTGTTGAGCCCTGGGACGTCGACGCAGACATGCAGCCCGGCATCCTCGCCTAGATGGGGGGCCGCGCCTTGTGAGCGGCTGTGGCCGCACATGGCTCTTGCTCCTTGCAATTCCTGGGTGGTCTTGGTGATGAACTCCTAGGTGGTGGGCACTCCTTGCCCTATGCTCTCCTGAGGAAAGTGTGTCGTGAAGCACGCTTCCAAGTGGTGCCCAAGGGCCTCCCTCGTTAGGTTGGCAAGGTTTGACGCTCTCCAGGAGAGAGCCCTCGAGTCCTGCATGAGGAGGGCGCCGGGCGTGCTTTCCAATGCGGTGGAGGGAGGTGCCCCTGGAGCGGGCGCTGATCCTGACGAGGCTCTTGACGCGACGCCATCTTATTGGGGTCCTGCACGGTGCGACAACTTCTTCTTGGGGATGGTCTCCGGAGGGCCTTCACTTCTGCTATCAGGGTTGTCGATTGCTGCGGCTTGGAAGGCGCGCTCAAGGGAGCACACCGCATCCCTTTCTTCACATGTGACCATGATGATTCCCCCGCTTCCTGGCATCTTGAGAACGTTGTAGCCGTGGTGAGTGACTGCCATGAACTTGGCTAGGGCTGGATACCCAAGGATGGCATCGTATGACAGGCGGATGTGCGCGACGTCGAAGTCGATGAGCTTGGTGCGGTAGTTCTTGCGCTCCCCGAAGGTGACAGGCAGACGGACTTGCCCTATCGGTGTGGTGGAACCTTCAGTCATTCCTGAGAAAGGCTTGGTTGGCTGGAGCTGCTCATAGGGCACTTGGAGGTTGTCGAATGTGTCGACGGATAGGACTTTGAGCCCTGCGCCGCCATCGATGAGAGTCTTGGTGACTTGCACATTGCTGATGACTGGGGAGCACAGCATAGGGAGTGCGCCAGTGGTGGCTGCGCACTTGAGCTGGTTTGCCGAGTTGAAGGTGATGGCGCATTGGGACCACCTGAGCGGGCGCGTGGCCTCGAGCTTGGGGAGCACCGCGTTCACCTCGCGAGCGAACTATTTGAAGATGCGTTGAGAGGATGGGGCCTGAGCACCGCCCAAGATGCAAGCAATCGCACGCGGCTCCTAGAAGCCCCCAGCCCCCTCGTCCTGGTGGTGGTCATCGTTCCTTCTCGGTGGCGGCAACGGGGGAAGACCTGCATTGCCCTGGGGGCGATCCTCATGAGGCGGGTCCCTCCAGGCGTCCTCGCAAGGTTGGTCCTACCAGCGGTCCTCACGAGGCCGGTCGCGCCACTCCTGGCGCGGGCCGCGGTCGTCCCAGCGTCCGCCTCCACGTCCTCCTCCATGTCCGTAGCCCCGGTCATTGCGCTCGGGGCGTCGACCGTAGCCTCCTTCCCGTATGGCTCTGAGCTCTTGGCAGTCATTGGTGTTGTGGGTGTTCAGATTGTGAAAGGCGCAGAATGGTCGACCGTTCTTGGACGACTTGGGCTGATCTCTGCCTCGCTTGGCGTCAGGCTCCACTGCAAGCACTACTGCCTCCTTGCGCTTCACGTCCATGGCCTTCTTCTCCTCCACTCCTACAGCTGGCAGCTCAAGGAGAGAGAGGCACCCCTCCTCAGCTCTTGCACACCTGGTCGCCAGGTTGAACAGCTCCTGAGATGTGCAAAGCTCCTCGTGGATAGCCAGATCTTCCTTCATCTTGACGTCATGGACGCCATCTGAGAACGCAGAGATGATGGTGACCATGGGGATCTTGAGGCGGGTGTTGTTGAAGTGTTGGATGTACTTCTGGAGGGTCTCTCCTGGCTATTGCTTGAAGCGGCGTAGATCGCTCGCGGCCGGTGGGCGGTCGCGAGTGCCCTAGAAGTTGGCGACGAAGCGGTCGCGCATCTCGTCCCAGGAGGAGATCGAGCTGTGCTGCAGGTTTAGGAGCCAGGAGCGGGCCCCATCCTTGAGAGCCATGGAAAACCAGTTCGCCATGACTTTTTCGTCGCCGTTGGCCGCTTCGATGCTCAGCTCATAGAGCTGTAGGAACTCCGCGGGGTCGGTGGTGCCGTCGTATCGAGGAGGTAGATCTGGCTTGAACTTGCCTGGCCAGGCGACACTACGCAGTTCAGGGGTGAAGGCACGGCAGCCAGCCGTGGTCGTCGGGGCCCGCTTCTGAGGCAGAGCTTGGTCTTGGCGAGGTCCGCGCTGCACCACTGGGGGCGGCACGCGGTCTTGACGAGGTGGCGCCGGGAGCGCCGGTGCAGCTTCTCGCGGCCGCGGGATTTCGTGGCAGCTTCTTTCTTCACGCGCGGGCGCCGGGCGCGGTGGATCACGCCGTGGAGGTGCGCGCCATGGTGCCAAGGCACCGTCTTGGGGTCGATGTGGCGGAGGCATGCCATGAGCCCCATCACCCACGGCTGGTTGAGGGGGAGGTAGAGAGTGGGACGGTGTTGGAGAGCCCCCTGCGGCACGGACGAGCTCGGCGACACGGTCGAGCCACTCCTCATAGAGGTCGTCGACGGGGCGGTAACACAGGAGCTCGTTCGCCGCGATGAGCATGGCCCATGCCTCCATGGGAGCATGGTGCGCGTGAGACGAAGAAACAACAGGGGTGAGTGATGGAGTAGCGGTGCGGCCGTCCTACCGCACTGAAGGATGCAGCAAGGACGCCTGCTGCTCGTTCCCCACCGGGCTGGTGGCAGCATTGGCGGCGGGAGACGGAGAGTGACGAGGTGGCCCGCCTACGGGAGCCGTCTAAGCGACGCGGGCGGAGAGGGCAGCCTGACGCTCAGCTCAAGCACGGCGTGCGTCCACCATGGAAGCGACGGAGCGACGGAGCAACGAACCGACGGAAGGGAAACTACGGCGCACCCCTACCTGGCGCGCCAAATGTCGGATGTGGGGTTCTGGCAAACCCTTAAGGTTCGAACACTGGAGTGCGCGCAAAGTCTTTCCCTCCTACCTGTAACACCCTCGATGCGACTATATCTCCCACGTGTCGAGGCACGACTTAGAGGCATAATCGCATTGAAGGCATATGTCGCAAGTTAGGCAATCTTCACAACATCCCATGTAATATAAATCATAAAGGGGAGATAACATAGTTGGCTTACACTCACCACGTCAATCAAGTACATAAATAACATTACATCATCCAAACACTCATGGCCCGACCACGGCGCCAAAATAAAAGATAACCCAACATGCGACAACGGTCCCGTTCACCCCCAACTGGGCACCACTACTGATCATCGGGAAAAGAAACATAGTATCGTTGAGAGTCTTCGTCGAACTCCCACTTGAGCTCAAACGCGCCTCCTGGAGCAGAATCATCAGGCCCTACATCTGGTGTAATAGTAATCTGTGAGCCACAGGGACTCAGCAATCTCGCACCCTCGCGATCAAGACTATTTAAGCTTATAGGTATGGCAAGGTAAAATATGTGGAGGTGCAGCAAGCGACTAGCAAGTATGGTGGCTAACTTATTCGCAAAAGAGAGCAAGAAGAGGAGGCAAAGCATGAGCGAGAAACTAGAGAGCAACCTGCGCAAACATTACTCCAACACCGTGTCCACTTCCCGGACTCCGCCGAGAAGAGGCCATCACGGTAACACACTCAGTTGATTCATTTTAATTAAGTTAAGGTTCAAGTTATCTACAACCGGACATTAACAAATTCCCATCTGCCCATAACCGCGGGCACGGCTTTTGAAAGTTCAAATTCCTGCATGGGAGTCCCAACTTAGCCCATGACAAGCTCTCACGGTCAACGAAGGAATAGACCTCCTCCCAAGACGTTCCGATTAGACTCGGTATCTCGGTTATTCAAGACACTTCAACAGGTTAAAACAAGACCAGCAACACCTCCCGAATGTGCCGACAAATCCCGATAGGAGCTGCACATATCTCTTTCTCAAGGCACACTCAGATGAACACTACGTACAACTAAAACCAACCCTCAAGTTGCCCCGAGGTGGCGCTGCAAGTGGCTCTATTTGGACCAACACTCAGAGGAGCACTGGCCCGGGGGGTTTAAATAAGATGACCCTCGGGCTCCAAAAACCCAAGCGAAAAAGAGGCTAGGTGGCAAATGGTAAAACCAAGGTTGGGCATTGCTGGAAAAGCTTTAATCAAGGCGAACCATCAAGGGGTTCCCATTATAACCCAACCGCGTAAGGAACGCAAAATCCGGGAATATAACACCGATATGACGGAAACTAGGGCAGCAAGAGTGGAACAAAACACTAGGCGAGAGACCAAGCCTTCCACCCTTTACCAAGTATATAGATGCATTAAGATAGCATAGCAATAATATGATATCCCAACAAGTAAATAAATATTCCAACAAGGAACGGCCTCCAATTTTCACCTGCAACTAGCAACGCTATAAGAGGGGCTGAGCAAAGCGGTAACATAGCCAATCAAACGGTTTGCTAGGACATGGTGGGTTAGAGGTTTGACATGGCAATTTGGGAGGCTTGGAAGCAAGTGGTAGGCATCGTAGCAATGGCATAGCAAAAGAGCGAGCAAACTAGCATAGCAAAGATAGTAGTGATTTCGAGGGTATGATCATCTTGCCTGCACAGTTGTCAGAGTTGACTGGATCCTCGAAAGAAAACTCAACGGGCTCCTCGTTAGCGAACTCGTCTCCCGGCTCTACCCAAACAAGACAAACAAACAACAAGGATACAATCAACCACGTGCAAGGATCAAGCAATATGATGCGATGATGATATGCTATGCGGGATGCGATGCAGGATGCAAAATGCAAGATATGACAGGAAATGCAAGATCCTGGCCTCAACTTAGAAATCCAAGTTTGCCACTGGAAAGATGAGATGAAATCGCTTGAAAATGATATAAAGATCATCGGAATCGGAGTTACGGTTTAGAAATGGCAAGCGATTCAAAAATGACACCGGTCTGCAATTTATAGCAAGTAGGCATCTAAATGCAATGAGATGAACATGCTACAGCACCCAAACATGACAACAAAATACATGGCATGGATGCATACAAGATGCTTAACAAAAGTCTAGCACTGAGCTATGGCCAATTCATCCATTAACAGGTTCAAACAAGCATGGCAAAAATGCATATGGCAAACAGATCTCAGACTTGGTGAAATTAACACTTGGCTGGAATTTCAGATCAGGTAGCACTCTTCGGAGCAACAGAACTACATGCTACAGGACCTGAACATGGCAAAGTAAAGCATGGCATGGAGCTACTCAAAGATCTTAACAAAAGTCCCTTAGTGACCTTGAGCCAAGAGGGATCAGAAAATACAATTGCAAGCATGTGAACATAGCAAAAACATAATCAGTTTTCAGACTTGGTGAAAACTGGCACATGCTGAAACATAACTCAAGTAGGCATGTTTACGAGCTCGATGCACTCACCACAGGGTAAGTCGTGACAAACTAAGCATACACCCATCAGGAAGGCACAAAATGCAAGCTAGAAATGGCAAGAACAATAGCATAGCATGCACGGATCAACTACAATATCATCGGCAAAATTGCAAACAAGTTGACAATCTTCCCAGATTCACAAAATAGCAAAAGTAGAGCTCGATTGACTCAATCTAGGGTGCTCCATAATTGCAAAAAAAGACATGGATGGATAGAGCACTACAAGATTAACAAAACATCCTTACTGATCATCCTCAAAAGAGGCACGGATCACTAGGAAACAATATGAACATATGACCATATGAGATAAACAGCTCAAGGACTTTGTGGAATTGCTAAGTCCCTGAAATCAGAATTACCAAGAGCACCACTTTGCAAGCTTGTGCTAGTCACCACACATCACAAAAATACATGGGTTGCACCTCTGGAAAGATGACAAAACCCTTAACAAAACATATGTAGAGCTCATGGACATATCATGCACACAATAATCATGGCAAAAATGACAAATATCTAAATGGAATAGCAGATCTGACAATTATCTCAAGTAGCCCTCTTCTAACAGCATTTCGGGCATCAAGATGAACTCAAATGAAAATGATGCAATGTAATAAAATGATGTACTCTCCGAGATGAACATTTTGATATGCTATATGCATGAACCGGAGCTACGGATGCAAAGTTACGGGCTATGAACAGGAGCACCTGGATCTGCAATTTCGGGACTTAGAGAAAAAAAATCACCCCGAGATCTAGGGTTTACTGTTCAAGGCACGTGAACCGAGAACTCCGGCGAGGTGGCGGCTGCTCCGGCAAGCACTGTTCGTCGGCGGGGAGGAAGAGGCCGAAGGAGGGAGGGGCGAGGTCGGCCGGGGAGGAAGAGGCCGGGGCGGCTCCGGTGGTTGGGCGAGGCGGCGGCAGCCGGCGACGGCGACCCAAGCGGCCGGCGTCGGAGGGTGGCGAGGTGGCGGCGCCGGCGTCGAGCTTCTGAGGCGGCGGGGCGAGATCCAGGCGGCGGGGCGACGCACGGGGAGGCGCGAGCGGCGATGGGCCGAGCGGGCTCGACGGGCCGCGGCGGCGGCTGGCGGCGGAGGGACACGTGGTGACCTGCCACTAGTGCGGGGGCGGCAGCGCGGAGTGTCCGGCGCGGTGCGGACAATGTCCGGCCGCGCGGAGACGATTTTAGGGTTTCGGACGAGGGGGGATCCGAGATTTTCGAGGAGGACCTATTTATAGGCATAGAGGGAGCTAGGAGAGTCCAAATGAGGTGCGGTTTTCGGCCACGCGATCGTGATCGAATGCTTTAGATGATGGAGCAGAGTTTGGTGGGTTTTGGGCCAAATTGGAGGGGTGTTGGGCTGCAACACACACGAGGCCTTTTCGGTCCCTCGGTTAACCGTTGGAGTATCAAACGAAGTCCAAATGATACGAAACTTGACAGGCGGTCTACCGGTAGTAAACCAAGGCCGCTTGGCAAGTCTCGGTCCAATCCGGAAATGTTTAATCCCCACACATGAAAGAAAGGTAGAAATGTCCACCGGAGGAGAACGAAGCGCCGGAATGCAAAACGGACAACGGGGAAAATGCTCGAATGCATGAGATGAACACGTATGCCAATGCAATGCACATGATGACATGATATGAGATGCATGAAAACGATAACAACACACGGAGACAAAGACCCAAACCCGAGAAAGATAAAATAGCTTAACGCCGAAACGGCAAGAGTTGGAGTACAAATTGGGAAAGTTACATCCGGGGTGTTACAACACTCCACCACTACGAAAAGATCTCGTCCCAAGATCTAGGACTGAAAGAACGCCGGGTACTCAGAACGGAGGTGATCCTCACGTTCCCAGGTAGCTTCACGGTCGGAATGATGTTACTACTTGACTTTGAGAAATTTGATTGACTTATTGCGAGTCTTGCGTTCAGTCTCTTCAAGAATAGCAACTGGGTGCTCACGATAAGAGAGATCTTCTTGGAGCTCAATGTCCTCGAAGTTGACGGTGCGGTCAGGAGTCTTGAAGCACTTTCCAAGCTGAGAGACATGGAACACGTCATGAACATTTGCAAAGTTTGAAGGAAGCTCGAGTTGATAGGCGAGGTCGCCTCTCTTGCTGACAATCTTGAAAGGTCCCACGTATCTAGGGGCAAGCTTCCCTTTGATACCGAAGCGACGAGTACCTTTCATAGGAGAGACGCGGAGGTAAACATGATCTCCGATCTCGAAAGCCAAATCACGGTGCTTACTGTCATAGTAGGTCTTCTGGCGGGATTGGGCTGCTTTGAGGTTATCTCGAATGACTTTGCACATTTCCTCTGCTTCTATGATTAAGTCATTACCCAAAAGCTGACGTTCACCGGTTTCAGACCAGTTGAGAGGGGTACGGCACTTCCTGCCATACAGAATTTCAAATGGAGCCTTGCCCGAACTTGCTTGAAAACTGTTGTTGTAGGAGAATTCAGCGTAAGGAAGACAATCCTCCCACTTCATGCCGAAGGAGATCACACAAGCCCTGAGCATATCTTCAAGAATCTGATTGACACGCTCGACTTGACCGCTAGTTTGAGGATGGAAAGCTGTGCTGAAGTGGATGTTCGTGCCCATGGCCTTCTGAAAAGAATCCCAAAACTTTAAGGTAAAGATGCTGCCACGGTCTGAAGAGATCACTTGTGGAATACCGTGTAGAGAGACAATACGAGAGGTATAGAGTTCCGCCAATTGAGCTGCAGTGATTGACTCTTTGATAGGCAGAAAGTGAGCCACTTTGGTGAGTTTGTCGATGACAACGAATATAGCATCATTGCCACGCTTGGACTTTGGAAACCCAGTCACGAAGTCCATTTCAATGTGGTCAAACTTCCATTCTGGAATGGCAAGAGGTTGGAGGAGACCAGCTGGCCTTTGGTGTTCTGCCTTCACTCTTCTGCAGACATCACATTCATTCACGAATTGAGCAATCGCGCACTTCATTCGAGTCCACCAATAAGCCTGCTTAAGGTCCTGATACATCTTCATGCTCCCAGGGTGGATGGAGAGGAGAGAATTGTGAGCCTCGTTCATGATCACTTTTTGGAGGTCACCTTTGGGTACAACAATTTGATCCTCGAAGAAGAGAGTGTCCTTGTCATCAAGGCGGTAGCATTTGTACTTGGGTTGACTCTTGGCAATCCCAATCTTCACCTTTTTCACCATAGCATCAAGAAGCTGGGCTTGGCGAATCTGGTCTTCTAAGGTAGGAGAGACTTGAAGGTTGGCGAGGAAACCTTGAGGAACAATTTGCAGATTAAGTTTGCGGAAAGCTTCACAAAGCTCGGGTTGATAAGGCTTGAGAATCAGACTATTGCAGTAAGCCTTTCTGCTCAATGCGTCAGCAATCACATTGGCCTTGCCTGGAGTATACTCGATACTCGGATTATACTCTTGAATCATTTCGACCCATCGAGTTTGCCTGAGGTTGAGATTAGGCTGAGTGAAGATGTACTTGAGACTCTTGTGATCAGTGAAAATGTCCACTTTTCTTCCCAATAGAAGATGTCTCCAAGTCAAAAGAGCATGCACAACTGCCACCAACTCGAGATCATGAGTGGGGTAGTTCTTCTCATTGGGCTTCAACTGGCAAGAAGTATAAGCAACAACTTTCTTCTCTTGCATCAACACTACACCAAGACCTTGGAGAGAGGCATCACAAAAGACCTCGTACGGCTTGGATTCATCAGGCGGAGTCAGAACTGGAGCAGTGATCAATTTCTCTTTCAAAGTGTTGAAAGCAATGTCACACTCCGGAGACCAAACATACTTGACGTGGTTCTGGAGGAGATTAGAGAGAGGCTCCGCGATCTTAGAAAAGTTTTCAACGAATCTTTGGCAATAGCTTGCGAGACCGAGGAAGCTACGGAGTTGCTTCACGTTTTGAGGAGGTTCCCAATTCACAATTGCAGACACCTTCTCAGGATTCACGGCAATACCCTTGGCAGAGATGATATGACCAAGATAAAGAACCTCATCAAGCCAAAATTCACACTTGGAGAACTTGGCGTAGAACTGATGTTCTCTGAGCTTATCAAGAACCAAACGCAAGTGCTTGGCATGATCTTCCTTGTTCTTCGAGAAAACCAGAATGTCGTCGAGATAGACCAAAACAAAGTCATTGGTGTAGGCATTGAAGATGAAGTTCATCATGCGAGAGAAAGTCAGAGGGGCGTTGACGAGGCCAAAAGACATGACAGTGTATTCATATGAACCAAAGCTTGTCCTGAACGCCGTCTTGGGAATATCTTGCTCACGGATTCGAATCTGATGATAACCCATATGGAGATAAAGATTGGAGAATACTTGGGCACCTTTGAGTTGTTTGAACAGCTCGTTGATGTTGGGAAGTGGGTATTTGTTCTTGATGGTCTTCTTGTTCACTGGACGGTAATCAACACAAAGTCGGTACGTTCCATCCTTCTTCTTCACAAAAAGAACACCACAACCCCACGGAGAAGAACTAGGCCGGATGAGACCCATTTTCTCTTGAATATCGAGTTGCTTCTTCAGCCCCTTCAACTCTTCAGGTCCGAGCTTGTAAGGACGCTTGCACACAGGTTCCGTGCCAGGCTCAAGATCAATAACGAATTCAACTGGCCGGTGCGGAGGCATTCCTGGAAGCTCTTCTGGAAAGACGTCTTGATATTCGCAAACGACTGGAATTTGCGAGATGGCATCGAGTTCACCGTTCTCATTGAGAGAAAACAGACGGATGGTATCATCACAAGCGGCAAAGACAATTACATGCTCATACGAATGAGTCAATTGAATCTGCCTGGCTGCACAATCAAGATGCGCCATGTGCTTAGAGAGCCAATCCATTCCGAGAATAAGGTCAATATCCGAGTTACCAAGAACCATCGGAGATGAGAGAAACTTGTAGTCGCCCAACGTGATAGAGACATCCGGGACGCAATTGTTAGAAGTCATTTGCTTGCCCGGAGACACAATCTTCAACGGAACAGGAATCCTTTCGGTCACAAAATCATGCTTGGCCACAAATGGGGTTGAAATAAAAGAAAGCGATGCACCAGTGTCAAAAAGAACTTTTGCAGGAACATCGTTAACAGGAAGGTTACCCATGATCACATCTGGTGAGTCCTCTGCCTGAGCTGCATTCAGCAAATTGACCTTGGCGTGCTTGGGGTTATGCTTGACCACAGCTGTACTTGCCGATCTGACAGGAGGAGGAGGAGGAAGACGCCTCTGGTTGAAACACTTGTTGGCATAGTGACCCTTCTATTGGCACTTGTTGCACGTGACCTCTGAAAGCGGACGGTGATACGGAGCACTCGATCTTGGAGCTTGAGACGAAGTCTTGTTCTGAAAGCCAGGGTTGGGTGGGTGGGAAGATCCACTACCACCTTTGCTCTTCTTCTGATACGGCTGACGGAACGGAGGAGGAGGAAGCCAATACTTCTGCTGCTTGGCCACTTGAGTAGAGGAAGAAGGAGTAACATCTCTGACTCGCTTCTTGGAAGCATCACACCTCAACTAAGCAGCCTCTTGCTTCAATGCCATGTTGTAGAACTCATTGTATATCAAGGGCTCGAAGAGAACAAGAGATGTCGAGGTTATCTCACCAACGAACTGCATAAAAGAGATTTTCGATGTCGGCATACTAAACTCAGGTATTCCAGAACTGCAACGATAAAATTATGATGACAACAACTCAGAGCTCAACTCCCCGGGACACTTCCACAAAACCCCTGACAGGAGGCACCAAGACAATGTTCTCATAATAAACCCATCGGAACGATTCCAAGATACCCGCGTGATCCTAAAAAAAAATTAGTGAAATTTGAGAAGAGAAGAGTCAAAACTCTACGTCAGGATGCCTTACCAGAGCGATGAGGAGACTGGGAAGTAAAATGAATTCCTAAACTCTCCGATATATAATTCCTAATGACTCAAAACATTTTTCTAGACACAACTCGGCCGCTAAAAATGATCAAGCAATGGGGCTCCTAAGGTCGGGGAAGGCTCTGATTACCAACTTGTAACACCCTCGATGCGACTATATCTCCCACGTGTCGAGGCACGACTTAGAGGCATAATCGCATTGAAGGCATATGTCGCAAGTTAGGAAATCTTCACAACATCCCATGTAATATAAATCATAAAGGGGACATAACATAGTTGGCTTACACTCGCCACATCAATCAAGTACATAAATAACATTACATCATCCAAACACTCATGGCCCGACTACGGCGCCAAAATAAAAGATAACCCAACATGCGACAACGGTCCCGTTCACCCCCAACTGGGCACCACTACTGATCATCGGGAAAGGAAACATAGTATCGTTGAGAGTCTTCATCGAACTCCCACTTGAGCTCAAACGCGCCTCCTGGAGCAGAATCATCAGGCCCTGCATCTGGTGTAATAGTAATCTATGAGCCACAGGGACTCAGCAATCTCGCACCCTTGCGATCAAGACTATTTAAGCTTATAGGTATGGCAAGGTAAAATATGTTGAGCTGCAGCAAGCGACTAGCAAGTATGGTGGTTAACTTATTCACAAAAGAGAGCGAGAAGAGGAGGCAAAGCACGAGCGAGGAACTAGAGAGCAACCTGCGCAAACATTACTCCAACACCGTGTCCACTTCCCGGACTCCGACGAGAAGAGGCCATCACGGTAACACACTCAGTTGATTCATTTTAATTAAGTTAAGGTTCAAGTTATCTACAACCGGACATTAACAAATTCCCATCTGCCCATAACCACGGGCACGGCTTTCGAAAGTTCAAATTCCTGCATGGGAGTCCCAACTTAGC
Organism: Triticum dicoccoides; assembly: GCF_002162155.2. Lineage (NCBI taxonomy): Eukaryota > Viridiplantae > Streptophyta > Magnoliopsida > Poales > Poaceae > Triticum > Triticum dicoccoides. Next base: position 387,487,542 of record NC_041388.1, read on the forward strand.
CCATGACAAGCTCTCACGGTCAACGAAGGAATAGACCTCCCCCCAAGACGTTCCGATCAGACACGGTATCTCGGTTATTGAAGACACTTCGACAGGTTAAAACAAGACCAGCAACACCGCCCGAATGTGCCGACAAATCCCGATAGGAGCTGCACATATCTCTTTCTTAGGGCACACTCAGATGAACACTACGTACAACTAAAACCAACCCTCAAGTTGCCCCGAGGTGGCGCTGCAAGTGGCTCTATTTGGACCAACACTCAGAGGAGCACTGGCCCGGGGGCGGGGGTTTAAATGGAATAGCAGATCTGACAATTATCTCAAGTGGCCCTCTTCTAACAGCATTTTGGGCATCAAGATGAACTCAAATGAAAATGATGCAATGGAACGAAATGATGTACTCTTCGAGGGGAACATTTTGATATGCTATATGCATGAATCAGAGCTACGGATGCAAAGTTATGGGGCTATGAACAGGAGCACTTGGATCTGCAATTTCGGAACTTGGAGAAAAAAATAACCCCGAGATCTAGGGTTTACTTTTCACGGCACGCGAACCGAGAACTCTGGCGAGATGGCGGCTGCTCCGGCGACCACTGTTCGTCTGTGGGGAGGAAGAGGCCGGAGGAGGGAGAGGCGAGGTCGGCCGGGGAGGAAGAGGCTGGGGCGGCTCCGATAGTTGGGCGCGGCGGCGGCGCGGCGGGCGAGGCTGCGGCAGCCGGCGACGGCGACCCAGGCGGCCGGCGTCGGAGGGCGGCGAGGTGGCGGCACCGGCGTCGAGCTTCCGGGGCAGCGGGGCGAGATCCAGGCGGCGGGGCGACTCACGGGGAGGCGCGGGCGGCGATGGGCCGGGCGGGCCCGCTGCAGGCTCGCCGGGCCGCGACGGCGGCTGGCGGCGGAGGGACACGTGGCGACCTGCCACTGGTGCGGGGGTGGCGGCGCGGAGTGTCCGGCATGGTGTGGACAATGTCCGGCCGCGCGGAGACGATTTTAGGGTTTCAGACGAGGGGGGATCCGAAATTTTCGAGGAGGACCTATTTATAGGCATAGAGGGAGCTAGGAGAGTCCAAATGAGGTGCGGTTTTCGGCCACGCGATCGTGATTGAATGCTTTAGATGATGGAGCAGAGTTAGGTGGGTTTTGGGCCAAATTGGAGGGGTGTTGGGCTGCAACACACACGAGGCCTTTTCGGTCCTTCGGTTAACCGTTGGAGTATCAAACGAAGTCCAAATGATACGAAACTTGACAGGCGGTCTACCGGTAGTAAACCAAGGCCGCTTGGCAAGTCTCGGTCCAATCCGGAAATGTTTAATCCCCACACACGAAAGAAAGGTAGAAATGACCACCGGAGGAGAACGAAGCGCCAGAATGCAAAACGGACAACGGGGAAAATGCTCGAATGCATGAGATGAACACGTATACCAATGCAATGCACATGATGACATGATATGAGATGCATGACAACAATAACAACACACGGAGACAAAGACCCGAACCCGAGAAAGATAAAATAGCTTAACACCGAAACGGCAAGAGTTGGAGTACAAATTGGGAAAGTTACATCCGGGGTGTTACACTACCAATCTACACTCTAGCTCGCTAAGATCTCGCAGACGAACTCGACGAACTCACAACACCGAAAGACACGGGGTTTATACTAGTTCGGGCCACCGTTGTGGTGTAATACCCTACTCCAGTGTGGTGGTGGTGGATTGCCTCATGGGCTGATGATGAACAGTACAAGGGAAGAATAGCCTCCTAAGGTCGAGGTGTTCTTGTGCATATAAACTTGTGGCATGAGGGTTCCCTGCCTCTACTGTGGTCTGTGGTGGCTAGTCCTATTTGTAGAGGCCCTGGTCCTCTTCCCAAATATCGAGCGGGAAGGGAGCAAACAACGGCGGACAAATTTGAAGGGGGACAGCTAGTACAAGCTATCCTGACAAAAGCGGTCTTCGCCTGCGAAAAGCTCTGGGGTGATGCTGTCTTGGGCTCCACGATGACCTCCGTCTTGCCGTCCTTCTGGCCTTGGTCTTGTTGCACCGAAATGGCAACCTTTGCCTGATGCCTCGGTACTCCACTCATGCGCTTGCCTCCTTAGCGCCAAAGGGGAAACAAGTACACTGCGCGCTAGCACCCGCCTGACACCTGCCTGGTGTTGTGCGTCATGGCTCACGTCATGACAACCTCGTGAGGTTCGTCCCGCCTTGATATCTCCGCTCCTCGTGAGCCTGTCTGACCAGGCCACTCCAGAGGAGGACTTGCGTCGTCCACCTCGCGAGGCTTGGCCCCTCGCGAGGGTCTTGGATGCCTTGTTGGTGCAGATGGGCCGTACGGCCTGCTGCTTGCCCACGCCGCGGGCCGTAGGCAGGCAAGTCTGGGGACCCCCGTTCCCGGAACACCGACATGCATGATCTTGATGTATCATGAGCTTTGCTATTATAGTTGGATCTTATGATGTTTCTCCCCCTCTACTCTCTTGTAATGGATTGAGTTTTCTCTTTGAATTTATCTTATCGGATTGAGTCTTTAAGGATTTCAGGACACTTGATCTATGTCTTACATGGGATACCCATGGTGACAATGGGGTATTCTATTGATTCACTTCATGTATGTTTTGGTGATCAACTTGCGGGTTCCGTGACCTTGGGAATCTATGCATAGGGGTTGGCACACATTTTCGTCTTGACTCTCTGGTAGAAACTTTGGGGCACTTTGTGTTGGTTTGAATAGATGAATCTGAGATTGTGTGGTGCATATCGTATAATCATACCCACGGATACTTGAGGTGACATTGGAGTATGATGTCTACTACACAACCTTCTTCTTGTAGACATTGTTGGGCCTCCAAGTGCAGAGGTTTGTAGGATAGTAGCAAATTTTCCTCAAGTGGATTACCTAAGGTTTATCAATCCGTGGGAGGCATAGGATCAAGATGGTCTCTCTCGAGCAACCCTGCAACCAAATAACAAAGAGTCTCTTGTGTCCCCAACACACCCAATACAATGGTAAATTGTATAGGTGCACTATTTCGGCGAAGAGATGGTGATACAAGTGCAATATGGATGATAGATATAGGTTTTTGTAATCTGAAAATATAAAAATAGCAAGGTAACTAATGATAAAAGTGAGCACAAACAGTATTGCAATGATAGGAAACAAGGCCCAGAGTTCATACTTTCACTAGTGCAAGTTCTCGCAACAATAATAACATAATTGGATCATATAACTATCCCTCAACATGCAACAAAGAGTCACTCCAAAGTCACTAATAGCGGAGAACAAACAAAGAGATTATTGTAGGGTACAAAACCACCTCAAAGTTATCCTTTCTGATCGATCTATTCAAGAGTCCGTAGTAAAATAACACGAAGGTATTCTTTCCGTTCGATCTATCATAGAGTTCTTACTAGAATAACACCTCAAGACACAAATCAACCAAAACCCTAATGTCACCTAGATACTCCAATGTCACCTCGAGTATCCATGGGTATGATTATACGATATGCATCACACAATCTCAGATTCATCTATTCAAACCAACACAAAGTATTTCAAAGAGTGCCCCAAGGTTTCTACCGGAGAGTTAGGACGAAAACGTGTGCCAACCCCAATGCATAAGTTCACAAGGTCACTAAACCCGCAAGTTGATCACCAAAACATACATCAAGTGGATCACGTGATATCCCATTGTCACCACAGATAAGCACATGCAAGACATACATCAAGTGTTCTCAAATTCTTAAAGACTCAATCCGATAAGATAACTTCAAAGGGAAAACTCAATCCATTACATGAGAGTAGAGGGGGAGAAACATCATAAGATCCAACTATAATAGCAAAGCTCGTGATACATCAAGATCGTACCACCTCAAGAACACGAGAGAGAGAGAGATCAAACACATAGCTACTGGTACATACCCTCAGCCCCAAGGGTGAACTACTCCCTCCTCGTCATGGAGACCGCTGGGATTATGAAGATAGCCACCGGAGAGGGATCCCCCCCTTCGGCAGGGTGCCGGAATGGGTCTAGATTGGTTTTCGGCGGCTATGGAGGCTTTTGGCGGCGGAACTCCCGATCTATTGTATTCCCCAATGTTTTTAGGGTATATGGACATATATATGCGAAAGAAGTCGGTCAGGGGAGCCACGAGGGGCCCACGAGCATGGGGGCGCGCCTTCCTGCCTCGTGGCTTCCTCGAAGCTTCCCCGACGATTACTCCAAGTCTCTTGGATTGCTTCTGTTCCAAAAATAAGTCTCCCGAAGGTTTCATTCCGTTTGGACTCCGTTTGATATTCCTTTTCTTCGAAACACTGAAATAGGCAAGAAAACATGAATTTGGGTTGGGCCTCCGGTTAATAGGTTAGTCCAAAAAATAATATAAAAGTGTTTAGTAAAGCCCATAAACGTCCAAAACAGATAATATAATAGCATGAATACTTCATAAATTATAGATACATTGGAGACGTATCAGAGTATCTAGGTGACATTAGGGTTTTGGTTGATTTGTGTCTTAAGGTGTTATTCTAGTATGAACTCTAGGATAGATCGAACGGAAATAATAGCTTCGTGTTATTTTACTACGGACTCTTGAATAGATCGATCAGAAAGGATAACTTTGAGGTGTTTTCGTACCCTACAATAATCTCTTCGTTTGTTGTCCGCTATTAGTGACTTTGGAGTGACTCTTTGTTGCACGTTGAGGGATTGTTATATGATCCAATTACGTTATTATTGTCGAGAGAACTTGCACTAGTGAAAGTATGAACCCTATGCCTTGTTTCCTAGCATAGCAATACCATTTTCGCTCACTTTTATTGCTTGCTACCTTGTTGTTTTTATATTTTTAGATTACAGAAACCTATATCTATCATCCATATTGCACTTTTATCACCATCTCTGCGCCGAACTAGTGCACCTATACAATTTATCATTGTATTGGTTGTGTTGGGGACACAAGAGACTCTTTGTTATTTGGTTGCCAGATTGTTTGAGAGAGACCGTCTTCATCCTACGCCTCCCACGGATTGATAAACCTTAGGTCATCCACTTGAGGGAAATTTGCTATTGTCCTACAAACCTCTGCACTTGGAGGCCCAAAAACGTCTACAAGAAGAAGGTTGTGTAGAAGACGACGTGTCGTCCGCCTCGTGAGGTCGGGACCCTCGCGAGGGTCTTGTCTTGGTGGTCTTGCGGATGGGCCATACCAGGACGTGGAGGGATCCACGCCGCGGGGCGCAGGCAGGTAAGTCTGGGTACCCTGGTTGCCAAAACACCGATAGTAGCCCCTGGCCCAAGGCGCGCTCAGGCTGGCTTCGAGGCGAAGCCAAGGGGCAAGGGCGAAGCGCCGCGGGCCCTAGTCTCCTGCGGGCCAGGCTGAAGCGTGGCGCTTGATGGGACACGAACGTCTACACTTCCCCACGTCGCCTTGGCAACTGCCCAGACTGACAAAAGATCGGTCGCACGTCCACAGAGCCATCATTGCCCTACTACGTGCTCGCCTTATGCCCCTTCTCCCTTTTGCAACCTTGTGCCTTCTTTGCTGGATTCCGCGCCAGCTCCAATCCGCCTCACCGCCATGCCCCCCCCAGAAGAAGAGGGGCAAGGCTCTGGCAGTGGTGGAGCCCCCGGTAGGTGAGGTTGTCCTGGACTAAGGGGTCCTCGGGCGTCCGACCTGTTATCCATGGGCCGGACTGATGGGTTGTGAAGACATGAAGACCGAAGACTGCACCATGTCTGTATTGGACTCTCCTTGGCGTGGAAGGCAAGCTTGGCGACGAATAATGGAGATTCCTTCTTATGTAACCGACTCCATGTAAACCCTAGATCTCTCCGGTGTCTATATAAACTGGAGGGGTTAGTTCGGAAAAGACACATTCATTACCATATACACATAGGCTAGGCTTCTAGGGTTTAGCCATTACGATCTCGTGGTAGATAAACTCTTGTAATACTCATATTCATCAAGATCAATCAAGTAGGAAGTAGGGTATTACCTCCATAGAGAGGGCCCGGACCTGGATAAAACATCGGGTCCCCCGTCTCCTGTTACTATCGATCCGAGACGCATAGTTCGGGACCCCTACCCGAGATCCGCCGGTTTTGACACTGACATTGGTGCTTTCATTGAGAGTTCCACTATGTCGTCGTCAAAGGGCTCGATGGCCCCCTCAATCGTCAGTAATGACGTTGTCCAGGGAGAAACCTTCCTCCCTGGATAGATCTTCGTGTTCGGCGGCTTCGTGCTGCAGACCAACTCGCTAGGCCATCTGGAGCAGATCGACAGCTATGCCCCTGGACATCAGGTCAAATTCGGAAGCTTGAACTATGTCGCGGATATCCCTAGAGACTGGATCTTCAAGGGATTTGAGCATGCGGCGATCGCTCCCCCTCACCCCGATGAATGTGACTTAAATCTGTCATTGGATCACACCCAGGAGATGGTTCTTGCTACTACAGCGGCCTTAGAGTCAAAGTAGATCATGCCATCCGAGGTCGCAGAGTTCGCGGCATTGGAGCCGCATACAGACTCAACACCCTACAACATTCACTTTAACGGAACTTCGGACTTGTCTCCGGCTATAAGTTCCTGACTGTGTACCACTGCGGACACCGAGCTAGGTCGGTTATTGATCTTCGAGTTCAGCGCCGCTGACATGTTCCAGCACTCGCCTTTGGGGGCCGTGCTAATATCTTGAAAGAATTTGTCCTTGGAGAAGGACTCACAACCGAACTATGTCCGGTTCAAGCTAGAGACGGATGATGAGGAATTTTGCTTCCCACCCGCCACCCACTTCATAGCCATCATCGATGACTTAACCGACGTGCTTGACTATGGCTCCGAAGACATCGACGGTATGGATGATGCAGACAAGGAGCAAGGCCAAGACCTGCCATTCACAGGACGTTGGATGGCTACCTCTTCATACGATGTGTACACGGTTGATACACCCAAAGGATCCGGCGACAACGAAGAAGAGCCAGATGCGAATAAAACCTCCGAGACGCAGTCCAAGCGTCGGCGGCCCAAACGCCGCACTAAGCCCCCTCTCTCAAAGGACGGAAACACTGGCACCAGAGAAAATAGTACTCTGGGCGACGCCGAAAACAATGAAGACCCTGTCGGGACCACATCTGAACAGGAACATGACAGCAGGCAAGACAACCCTGATGAACAGGCCGTAGAAAATGACTCGGAGGATGATAGTTACCGTCCACCCTCCGAGGAGGAGACAAGGCTCGGCAACAAAGACTTCATCGTTCCTGGGGATCCTCTGGAGCAGGAGCGCTTTAAGCTTCAGCTCATAGCCACTACAAGGAGTCTGAAAAAGAAACAGCAGTAGCTTCAAGTGGAATAAGACGTGCTCGTCGACAGATGGACTGATGTCCTGACAGCCGAGGAATATGGCCTAAAACGCCCAGCCAAGAGCTACCCGAAACACAGACTGTTACCTCAATTTGATGAGGAAGCGCCGGAGCACATATCTCCCTCGCATAATGTGGAACGACCACCACGTGGTCGAGACAGGGCGGCCGAACGGCCACCCCGCGGACGGGATAAAACCGCAACTCAGGTCAAACAGTAGACTGCCCCACCACCCCGGAAAAATAGAGACGAAAGAGTTCGGGGTCACACATACGACCTCTGACAAATCCTGGACGGTAGAGCAGGACATACAAGATCGATCTACAGATCGCGTGGGCGTGCCTCGAGGCATGACAACGGCTATCTATTCGGACATGACAAACCTAACCACGCCAGGGCCAAATGTCGCAGACGGACTCCATCAGAGCTATGCCACGATGTGGCCCGATACAGAGGTGCCGCACACCCTCTCTGCTTCACAGATGAAGTACTGGATCATGAATTCCCTGAGGGATTCTAACCCGTCAATATCGAATCATACGACGGCACAACCGATCCAGCAGTATGGATTGAAGATTTTATTCTCCACATCCACATGGCCCGAGGAGATGACCTCCACGCCATCAAATACCTCCCATTAAAGCTCAGAGGACCAGCTCGGCACTGGTTAAATAGCCTCCCTGATAATTCCATCAGCAGCTGGGAGGAGTTGGAAGAGGCTTTCCTTGATAACTTCCAAGGAACTTATGTCCGGCAACCAGATGCCGATTACCTAAGCCACATAGTTCAACAACCTGGAGAATCAGCCAGAAAATTTTGGACTAGGTTCCTAACCAAAAAGAACCAGATCGTTGACTTTCCGGATGCCGAGGTCCTAGCAGCCTTCAAACATAGCATCCATGACGAATGGCTAGCACGACACCTCGGCCAAGAAAAGCCGTAGTCAATGGCAGCCCTTACGGCACTCATGACCCGCTTTTGCGTGGGTGAGGACAGCTGGCTAGCTCGTAGCAAAAACACAGCCAGCGAGGCAGGCCCCACCGAGGCCAAGAACAGCACCGGCAAGCTCCGGCGCAATAGACACAAACACCGAAGCAATGGCGACAACACCGATGACACAACAGTCAATGCCGGATTCAGTAGCTCCAAGTCCGGCCAACGAAAGAAGCCCTACAAAATAAACAACAAAAGACCTTCCAGCCTGGACCGCATACTCGACCGTCTGTGCCAAATTCACGGCTCCCTGGATAAGCAGGCCAATCATACCAACATGGATTGTTGGGTCTTCAAGCAGGCTCGCGAGTTAAAAGCTGAAAACAAAGGAAAGGATCACAAAGTGAGGACGAGGATGAAGAGCCCCGGCAGCCGAACACCGGGTGGCAGAAGAAATTCCCCCCTCAAGTCAAAACAGTGAACATGATATACGCCACGCACATCCCCAGAAAAAAGCGCAAACGGGCGCTCAGGGATGTCTACGCCCCAAAGTTCAATCTGTGGTCGTCATTTCCGATCACCTTCGATCGTCGAGATCACCCAACTAGTATTCGCCATGGTGGTTCGGCTGCACTAGTCCTTGACCCAATCATCGACGGATTCCACCTAACACGAGTCCTGATCGATGGTGGAAGTAGCCTCAACCTGTTGTATCAGGATACATTACGAAAGATGAGCATTAATCCCTCCCTAATCGAACCAACAAAGACCACCTTTAAAGGTGTCATACCAGGCGTAGAGGCCCGCTATACGGGCTCAATCACGCTGGAGGTGGTCTTCGGTTCTCTGGACAACTTCCAAAGTGAAGAGTTAATCTTTGATATCGTCCCCTTCCGCAGCGGCTACCACGCACTGCTCGGACGAACTGCGTTCGCTAGATTTAACGCAGTGCCACACTATGCTTATCTCAAGCTCAAGATGCCCGGTCCACACAGTGTCATAACAGTCAATGGAAATACGGAATGCTCCCTCCGAACAGAGGAGCACACCGCCGCCCTAGCAGCACAAGTACAGAGCAGCCTTCTCAAGCAGCATCATAATCCAACCGCCGAGCCCCCGGACACCATCAAGAGGGTCCGGACTACACTACAACAGGACAACGCCGCTCGTCTAGAGCTCGACTAGCAATTCGGCCCCCGTCCCAGCTCTAGCGAGGTAGTGGCATTGGTACCACGCGTACACAATTACACACTTAAAATTCCATGGACGTTGACATGGGCACAAGATAACCCGGGGTCTACAGTTCGGTCAGACCGACCCCGGACACAAATACCTTCACTTCTTTTTCTTGTTTCAGGCACCTTTTTCCGCGGGCCTGACCGCAGGTCCTTTAGAAGGATTGGCATACAACGGAGGCAAGCAGCACAGGTGTGTAGGGTAACCTTTATACGTTCTTCTTGACGTTATTCACACTTAATTCTTAAGACCCGCATGATGCGCCATATTGATTTCGGCATGTTAAATAGCCGGATACTTCTCGCACCATCTGTACAAGATACGCCTTCACGTATCCATCCAGTTATAATAAAAGGGATTTGTGGCCCAGTTTCTGTGGTTTTCGCTTCTTAATTCGTTTTATTTCGATCTGCTTATTTGCTGCATCGACACTCTTTTACGTCCCATATTCACCAAGGGCTACTTTTTGCCCCACAATACGGCAGCACAGTCCGAACACTTCTTATACATAAGTTCAGCACCCCGAATTTAGCATTATATGCATTGGCTCCGAATCATGTCTTTGGTCAATAGTCGGGTTGCCTGGCTCCTGTGCTTGCTACCCTATGTTCCGCACTATCGGCTAGGGTAGTAAAGGGAGAACTACTGCGATTGTGCCCTGGCTCTAACCAGCTGAGCACCTCAGTAGTGAAAGCCGAAAACTGAGTGTCATGATATGGCGAGAGCCGTTCAGCTACTCGAGGGTTACAAAATCTTTGGAGATTTTTTTCGCATTATGCAGGAGATCATCACTACCCGATCAGATGCTGACAGTACTCTGGTTTAAACCAGGGGCTGCACCCATGCTTTATTATAAAACTCCTATGGCTAAGTGAGGGCGTTCAAGCTGTAAAGTCTGATTGGCTTGTTCGTTGCGCTAAACAACTCCGGAACACCTCCGTACTATCTATGCAAGGGCAGAAGCCGACGACTGGTCAGCCCTTAGTTTACACGCAACACAACCGCACAGGAGGAAACAATTCAAAGTATAACAAATTACTTTAATAAAAACCCGCTCTGTTCTCATAATACAAAGCAACGGCAACATGAATACATTTATTCAAACACAATGTCCTACGAACATTGCGCCGCCAAAAGTTGAGAACCCTCTACGACATCCGCGAAATATAACTCGGGTGTGCGGTGCTCCTTGCCCTCCAGCGGCCCGCTGGCAATTTCAACATCTTACATCAAGCGAAGGCCATACGGGCACCTTCAATACAGGCAGAGCGCTTGATGATGTCCAACTGGGGACAGGCATTCACAATCCGCCTCACGAGTCGGAAGTAGCTGCCAGGCATAGCTTCGGCTGGCCATAACCGGATTGTCAAATCCTTCATGGCTAATTTGGCCACCTTGTGCAGCTCCATCAGCTGCTTAAGCTGATCGGTGAAGGACACGGGATGCTCTGGCACCGCATATTGCAACCAGAAGAGCTTCTCCGTGGAACCCCCTCCTTCGGCTCGATAGAACTCCACGGCGTTCGATACACTGCGTGGTAGACCAGCAAAAGCCCCTGGGGAACTCCGAACTCGGGTTAGTAAAAGGTACTGCTTCTCCGCGTACTTGCTTTGCATCTTAAAAGCCTTATCCGCCGTGATCTTCTTGGCCTCCTGGATCTCCTGGAGGGCGGCCTGGCCTCAGTCCGAGCGGTCTCCGCGCTCTGACAAGCCTTGGTGAGCTCGGCCTCTTGAGCCGATGCATCGCTCTCCAAGGTCTCGCATTTGTTAACCGCATCCCGGAGCTCCTGCTGGACTTCTTTGACCCGGGCCTCTAGCTTCTTACGGGCGGCTTGCTGCCGAACAGCCTGCTCCTCGGCCTCGCCCAGGGCCTTCCTCAAGGCCTCGACCTCGGTCGCGGCTTCTGCACATATCATAACACCGCTGTCAACATACAACGCTTATCGTTTCCCGAACATATAACAGGTCATTCCTCACCTTGCTTCTCCCTAAGCCGAATTCTAAACTCGCTGAGCTCGTTCTCGGTAAGCTCCAGCCTCCACTTCAGTTCGAAGACCTCAGCAGCATCCGAGGTCGCGGCCAACAGGGACGCCTGGTTATCGATACATAGTTCAGTCAGCCTCTTATAATTAAATATGGATCCTCTGTCCAGTTCTTCTCGCCGAACACCAGACAGCGTCTCAGGGGCTACGGTCTATACGGGGTTTTTCTCTTTCTTACCTCAAAACCTATCAACAAGCTGCTGCAGGCTTCATTCAGTCCGCTCTTGGCGGACTGAACCTTCTCGATCACCCAGCCCATAAGGACACGGTGCTCGTCCACGACGGAGGCGCTTCGTAGCGCCCCCATCAAGTCATCTGGCGCTCCTGGATGGACAGGAGCCACCGGTGGAGGCAGTGCACCCCCCTCCTTAAAAGGGGGCTGATCGCCCGACTCCGGAGCCACATGGGTTTCCGGAACCGTATTCGGCTGAGGGCCAAACGGGTTACTGCCCCCTGTGCCAGCCTCCATGGGGATCAGCTCCCCCGTGTGTCCGGTAGCGGAGGTCTCGCCTTCTGGCACCTCCCGAACAACGACCTGGGCTCCTCCCTTCAGAGCGGCCCTTCGGGACAACACTTCGGTGTCGTACCTGGCCCCAGGGAAGTAAGCAGGCGGTGGTGACATGCTCGCCATCTCTGATGGAGCCAACGAACCTCCAGACAAGGATCGCTGGATAAGGACACAGGTCGGACTGCAATAGTCTAGTTAACCATGTTAAAATGATAAAGAGGAAGGGCGAGATGTGCGCACAAATAAGCCATGTCACTTACAATGTGGCCTGGGGCTTAGTGCGGGGGCGTCGCTCCGGACTGCTGTCGACATCCCACGCGGTATTGACCGCTAGGGCGCCCTTCCCCTTTTTGGACGCTTTCGCCTCCGGATGTGCCGATGCCGCCCTCTTCTTCTTCTTCTCCTCGGGAGGAGGGTTGTTCTCCTCCTCCTCCTCCTCTTCCTCATCATTGTCCTCGGGGACAGAGGAATGGGCCTCGTCGTCTTCGGACATTGCGTACGAAGTGCCCCTGCGATGGGGGCCGCTCTTGGCCCCCTTGGCCTTCTTCTCCGGCGCCATATATGGCGTCGGGACCAGCATCTTCGCCAGCCGCGGGATGACCGGTTCTTCAGGCAGCGGAGCTGGACACTGGATCCACTTCGCCCTCTCCATCCAGTCCTAAGAGAGCAATACCAAAATCTCAGACATCATCCTCGAAACATTTAAACTGGGGATGCGTCAAAAGTAACATACCTTGTTGGCGGGGTGTTTGCAATCATGACCACGGTCTGAGTCCGTGGCCGGTGTCTTCTCGTTACCCTTAAAGAGCAACTTCCAGGCCCCTTCGTGACAAGTCTCGAAGAGCCTCTTCAAGGTCTGGTGCTTCTTCGAATTGAACTCCCACAAAGGGCAGCTTCGGTGCTGGCATGGAAGAATCCAGCGGACTAACATCACCTGGATGACGTCAACAAGCTTGACATTCTTGATCACCATGCTTTGAACGCGCGTCTGCAGTGCTATCAGCTCGTCAGGAGAACACCAGTCCGGACTCTTCTCGACCCAGGAGGTGAGTCGCATAGGAGCTCCGGAGCGGAATTCGGCAGCCGCAGCCCAGGTGGTGCCGCAAGGCTCTGTGATGTAGAACCACTGCTTCTGCCATTCTTTTACTGTCTCCACAAAAGTGCCTTTGGGCCAGGAGACGTTGGATAGCTAGCTCACCATGGCTCCTCCGCACTCTGCGTGTTGGCCATCCACCACCTTTGTCTTCACATTGAAGACTTTGAGCCACAGCTCGAAGTGGGGATGGATGCGGAGGAAGGCCTCACACATGACGATAAATGTCGAAATGTTGAGGAAGGAATTCGGTGACAGATCATGAAAATCTATCCTGTAATAATACATCAACCCGCAGACGAAAGGGTGGAGTGGAAACCCTAGCCCGCGGAAGAAATGAGGGATGAATACTACCCTGTCTGTGGGCTCTAGCATGGGGACGACTTGTCCCTCGGCCAACAGATGATGGAGGATCTCCTTTGCCAAATATCCGGCCGCCCGGAGCTCAGTAATGTCCTCCTCCTTGATGGACGAGACCATCCACTTGCCCTGACCATCGGATCCGTACATGGTTGCTTGAGTGGAAAGGGGATAAGAACTTGGGCATTGGAGCTTGAGATTTGAAAGGCGAAGACGAAGAGAGAGTGTGAGAAGAGGAAGGAGGGATCCTTATCCCCTTATAAAGGCAGCGAATATTAAAGACCTCCTCACTCGCCTTAAGATTCGCATGTTCCCAAGGGCTGTATAAATGACATGGTTGAGTTACCCATGCCCGCATTGATGAGAATCCCGCAATAAGGGGACATGATCTTTGTTTCAACAGTATGTGCCAATAGCAACCGCGTCTCGAAACGTGGGATGGCGGAAGAAAAACGGTTCGAAATTGTGACCGGCCAGCCACAATGTCGTGTCCAAAAAAAGGTTGTCAACAAATCAGATTGGTGACAATATTATGTTCTCTCTACGGTTATGCATGGTGTGTGTAATAGATTTGGATATACTTACTTCATCCGAAGACAATTCTGGAGTTCGGAAGGAGGGAATCCGCCTTGCAATGTCGAAAACAAATCTGCGCACCGGACTCCTCGTCATTGAAGATGGGTTCAGGGTCTATTGAGGGAGTCCTGGACTAATGGGTCCTCGGGCATCTGGCCTCTTATCCATGGGCCGGTCTGATGGGCTGTGAAGATACGAAGACCGAAGACTGCACCGTGTTCGGATTGGACTCTCCTTGGCGTGGAAGGCAAGCTTGGCGACCTATAATGGAGATTCCTTCTTATGTAACCGACTCCATGTAAACCCTAGATCTCTCCAGTGTCTATATAAACCGGAGGGGTTAGTCCGGAAAAGACACATTCATTACCATATACACATAGGGTAGGCTTCTAGGGTTTAGCCATTACGATCTCGTGGTAGATCAACTCTTGTAATACTCATATTCATCAAGATCAATCAAGAAGGAAGTAGGGTATTACCTCCATAGAGAGGGCACGAACCTGGGTAAAACATCATGTCCCCCTTCTCCTGTTACCATCGATCCTAGACGCACAGTTCAGGACCCCCTACCCGAGATCCGCCGGTTTTGACACCGACAGCTGGACCAAATCCCGCATTGGGCCGGTCCACCGTGATCAACCGCGAGGGGCTGGACAAGGTCTGGCACACAATTGCCGCCGACTCCAACGAGTTGAAGGCAACGAAGATCTGGCCGGCCTCCCGGTCTTTAACCAACCTGGAGGATAGCGATATCCCTCTCCACCTTCACGCCCTTCAATGCAGTGCTCGCGCATTACCATGTCCATGCACTGCATCTCGATCCCTGGTCCATTGTCCTCCTCTCCGCCTTTGCGCTCATGTGCGAGGCCCTCGTGGGTATTACCAGGTCCGTGGTCCTGCTTCGCCACTTCTTCTCCCTCCAGATGGTCACCGGTAGGCAACACTCGGGTTGCATGTCGCTTCAAGCGATGGCGGCGATGACAGACTCCAGCATCGACACCACGCTCCACCCAAACACGGGGGGATTCCGGAGGCTGTGGGTGTATGTCGACGCCACCATGTATAGCCCCCTGCTCCTGATTCCGTTGGCCCCCGTGGAACCGAGCTCTGGATGGGGCACGCGGACCTGGTCGACCCGCGACTCGCGTGAGTCATGACCAGGCTGGCCAGCCTGAGGAAGGCGGGGGTGACGATGGCGATGGTGGTGAGGGAATTCTTCCAGCGGCGCATCGCTCCGCTCTAGCGTCATTCCCATCTGATGTGGGCTTTCACCGGCCCCACAGAGGGCATGAGGCTTCAGGAGCCTTCTCTTACTTCCAGCACGCTGCACGGAGTGCTTCGCCTCTTGACTGGTGGAGAACCCATCGGGCTTCCTTCAGGAAGGCTCCCCTTGTACAATTACCTAAACAGGGAAGCCTTAGCCAGGAAGATGCCTCACTTCGATGAGTGGGGGCTGCTCCCCGAGGTCCATGTGGGGCCTGCTCCTCGAGGTCCATGTGGGGCCTCACGACAACCCCCTCCTGGTGACCCCAGGGCATGATGGTCTTGAGGTGTGCGCTCCCCGAGTGGCCGCGGGGGAGCACCCTCAATCATGCACCCCACAAGCGTTCGCCTTCATCCCCTCGGGCGGAGGGGCAGGTGTCCCGCTTGTAGACGTGGCTGCCGTTCTTGCCGTGGAGGGA